>NC_083488.1:18290715-18590838 GCF_905332965.1 Bombus pascuorum
TTCTATTACGTACTAACGTATAACGTTATATACTATTACGTAATGACGTATAACGTTATATACTATTATGTAATGACGTATAACGTTATATACTATTACGTACTAACGTATAACGTTATATACTAGTACGTAATGACGTATAACGTTATATACTAATACGTAATGACGTATAACGTTATATACTATTACGTACTAACGTATGACGTTATAAACTAATACGTAATGACGTATAACGATATATACTATTACGAAATGTCGTATAACGTTATATACTATTACGTAATGACGTATAACGTTATATACTATTATGTAATGACGTATAACGTTATATACTATTACGTACTAACGTATAACGTTATATACTAGTACGTAATGACGTATAACGTTATATACTAATACGTAATGACGTATTACGTTATATACTATTATGTAATGACGTATAACGTTATTGAGTACTACCTTATAACGTATAACGTTATAACCTATTACGTACTAACGTATAACGTTATATTCTATTACGTACTAACGTGTAACGTTATATAGTATTACCTGATGACGTATAACGATATATACAATTACGTACTAACGTATAACGTTATATTCTATTACGTACTAACGTGTAACGTTATATAGTATTACCTGATGACGTATAACGTTATATAGTAATACGTAATGACGTATAACGTTATACACTATTACGTACTAACGTGTAACGTAATATACTATTACGTACTAACGTAGAACGTTATAAACTAATACGTAATGACGTTTAACGATATATACTATTACGTAATGACGTATAACTTTATATACTATTACGTACTAACGTATAACGTTATATACTATTACGTAATGACGTATAACGTTATATACTATTATGTAATGACGTATAACGTTATATACTATTACGTACTAACGTATAACGTTATATACTAGTACGTAATGACGTATAACGTTATATACTAATACGTAATGACGTATAACGTTATATACTATTACGTACTAACGTAGAACGTTATAAACTAATACGTAATGACGTTTAACGATATATACTATTACGTAATGACGTATAACGTTATATACTATTACGTACTATCGTATAACGTTATATACTATTACGTACTATCGTATAACGTTATATAGTATTACCTGATGATGTATAACGTTATATACAATTACGTACTAACATATAACGTTATATTCTATTACGTACTAACGTGTAACGTTATATAGTATTACCTGATGACGTATAATATTATATAGTAATACGTAATGACGTATAACGTTATATACTATTACGTACTAACGTATAACGTTATAAACTAATACGTAATATCGTATAACGTTATATACTAATACGTAATATCGTATAACGTTATATACTATTACGTACTAACGTATAACGTTATACACTATTACGTAAGGACGTATAACGTTATATACTAATACGTAATAACATATAACGTTATATTCTATTACGTACTAACGTATAACGTTATATACTATTACGTAATGACGTATAACGTTATATACTATTATGTAATGACGTATAACGTATATACTATTACGTACTAACGTATAACGTTATATACTAGTACGTAATGACGTATAACGTTATATACTAATACGTAATGACGTATAACGTTATATACTATTACGTACTAACGTATAACGTTATAAACTAATACGTAATGACGTATAACGATATATACTATTACGAAATGTCGTATAACGTTATATACTATTACGTAATGACGTATAACGTTATATACTATTATGTAATGACGTATAACGTTATATACTATTACGTACTAACGTATAACGTTATATACTAGTACGTAATGACGTATAACGTTATATACTAATACGTAACAACGTATAACGTTATATCCTATTACGTACTAACGTATAACGTTATAAACTAATACGTAATGACGTATAACGATATATACTATTACGAAATGTCATATAACGTTATATACTATTACGTACTAACGTATAACGTTATATCCTATTACGTAATATCGTATAACGATATATACTATTACGTACTACCGTATAACGTTATATACTATTACGTACTATCGTATAACGTTATATACTATTACGTACTATCGTATAACGTTATATACTATTACGTACTATCGTATAACGTTATTGAGTATTACCTTATAACGTATAACGTTATAACCCATTACGTACTAACGTATAACGTTATATTCTATTACGTACTAACGTGTAACGTTATATAGTATTACCTGATGACGTATAACGATATATACAATTACGTACTAACGTATAACGTTATATTCTATTACGTACTAACGTGTAACGTTATATAGTATTACCTGATGACGTATAACGTTATATACTATTACGTACTAACGTATAATGTTTTATACTAATACGTACTAACGTATAACGTTATATACTAATACGTAATGACGTATAACGTTATATACTATTATGCAATGACGTATAACGTTATTGAGTATTACCTTATAACGTATAACGTTATATACTATTACGTACTAACGTATAACGTTATATTCTATTACGTACTAACGTGTAACGTTATATAGTATTACCTGATGACGTATAACGTTATATACTATTACGTACTAACGTATAACGTTATATCGTATTACGTAATAACGTATAACATTATATACTATTGCGTACTATCGTATAACGTTATATACTATTACGTACTAACGTGTAACGTTATATAGTATTACCTGATGACGTATAACGTTATATACTATTACGTACTAACGTATAACGTTATATCCTATTACGTAATAACGTATAACGTTATATACTATTACGTACTAACGTATAACGTTATATACTATTACGTACTAACGTATAATGTTTTATACTAATACGTACTAACGTATAACGTTATATACTAATACGTAATGACGTATATCGTTATATACTATTACGTACTAAGGTATAACGTTATAAACTAATACGTAATGACGTATAATGTTATATACTATTACGTACTAACGTATAGCGTTATAAACTAATACGTACTAACGTGTAACGTTATATAGTATTACCTGGTGACGTATAACGTTATATGCTATTACGTAATAACGTGTAACGTAATATAGTATTACCTGATGACGTATAACGTTATATACAATTACGTACTAACGTATAACGTTATAAACTAATACGTACTACCGAATAACGTTATATACTATTACGTACTAACGTATAATGTTATATACTAATACGTACTAACGTATAACGTTATATACTAATACGTAATGACGTAAACGTTATATACTATTATGCAATGACGTATAACGTTATTGAGTATTACCTTATAACGTATAACGTTATTATCTATTACGTACCAACGTATAACGTTATATTCTATTACGTACTAACGTGTAACGTTATATAGTATTACCTGATGACGTATAACGTTATATAGTAATACGTAATGACGTATAACGTTATATATTATTACGTAATAACGTATAACGCTTTATACTATTACGTACTAACGTAGAACGTTATAAACTAATACGTAATGACGTATAACGTTATATACAATTACGTACTAACGTATAACGTTATTATCTAATACGTACTAACGTATAACGTTACATACTAATACGTAATATCGTATAACGTTATATACTATTACGTACTAACGTATAACGTTATATACTATTATGTAATGGCGTATAACGTTATTGAGTACTACCTTATAACGTATAACGTTATAACCTATTACGTACTAACGTATAACGTTATATTCTGTTACGTACTAACGTGTAACGTTATATAGTATTACCTGATGACGTATAACGATATATACAATTACGTACTAACGTATAACGTTATATTCTATTACGTACTAACGTGTAACGTTATATAGTATTACCTGATGACGTATAACGTTATATAGTAATACGTAATGACGTATAACGTTATACACTATTACGTACTAACGTGTAACGTAATATACTATTACGTACTAACGTAGAACGTTATAAACTAATACGTAATGACGTATAACGATATATACTATTACGTAATGACGTATAACGTTATATACTATTACGTACTAACGTATAACGTTATATCCTATTACGTAATATCGTATAACGATATATACTATTACGTACTACCGTATAACGTTATATACTATTACGTACTATCGTATAACGTTATATACTATTACGTACTATCGTATAACGTTATATACTATTACGTACTATCGTATAACGTTATATAGTATTACCTGATGACGTATAACGTTATATACAATTACGTACTAACGTATAACGTTATATTCTATTACGTACTAACGTGTAACGTTATATAGTATTACCTGATGACGTATAACGTTATATAGTAATACGTAATGACGTATAACGTTATATACTATTACGTACTAACGTATAACGTTATATACTAGTACGTAATGACGTATAACGTTATATACTAATACGTAACAACGTATAACGTTATATCCTATTACGTACTAATGTATAACGTTATAAACTAAAACGTAATGACGTATAACGATATATACTATTACGAAATGTCCTATAACGTTATATACTATTACGTACTAACGTATAACGTTATATCCTATTACGTAATATCGTATAACGATATATACTATTACGTACTACCGTATAACGTTATATACTATTACGTACTAACGTGTAACGTTATATACTATTACGTACTAACGTAGAACGTTATAAACTAATACGTAATGACGTATAACGATATATACTATTACGAAATGTCGTATAACGTTATATACTATTACGTAATGACGTATAACGTTATATACTATTATGTAATGACGTATAACGTTATATACTACTACGTACTAACGCATAACGTTATATACTAGTACGTAATGACGTATAACGTTATATACTAATACGTAACAACGTATAACGTTATATCCTATTACGTACTAACGTATAACGTTATAAACTAATACGTAATGACGTATAACGATATATACTATTACGAAATGTCGTATAACTTTATATACTATTACGTACTAACGTATAACGTTATATCCTATTACGTAATATCGTATAACGATATATACTATTACGTACTACCGTATAACGTTATATACTATTACGTACTATCGTATAACGTTATATACTATTACGTACTATCGTATAACGTTATATACTACTACGTACTATCGTATAACGTTATATAGTATTACCTGATGACGTATAACGTTATATACAATTACGTACTAACGTATAACGTTATATTCTATTACGTACTAACGTGTAACGTTATATAGTATTACCTGATGACGTATAACGTTATATAATAATACGTAATGACGTATAATGTTATATACTATTACGCACTAACGTATAACGTTATAAACTAATACGTAATATCGTATAACGTTATATACTAATACGTAATATCGTATAACGTTATATACTATTACGTACTAACGTATAACGTTATACACTATTACGTAAGGACGTATAACGTTATATACTAATACGTAATAACATATAACGTTATATTCTATTACGTACTAACGTATAACGTTATATACTATTACGTAATGACGTATAACGTTATATACTATTATGTAATGACGTATCACGTTATATACTATTACGTACTAACGTATAACGTTATATACTAGTACGTAATGACGTATAACGTTATATACTAATACGTAACAACGTATAACGTTATATCCTATTACGTACTAACGTATAACGTTATAAACTAATACGTAATGACGTATAACGATATATACTATTACGAAATGTCGTATAACGTTATATACTATTACGTACTAACGTATAACGTTATATCCTATTACGTAATATCGTATAACGATATATACTATTACGTACTACCGTATAACGTTATATACTATTACGTACTAACGTGTAACGTTATATACTATTACGTACTAACGTAGAACGTTATAAACTAATACGTAATGACGTATAACGATATATACTATTACGAAATGTCGTATAACGTTATATACTATTACGTACTAACGTATAACGTTATATCCTATTACGTAATATCGTATAACGATATATACTATTACGTACTACCGTATAACGTTATATACTATTACGTAAAGACGTGTAACGTTATATACTAATACGTAATAACGTATAACGTTATATACTATTACGTACTAACGTATAACGTTATATACTATTACGTAATGACGTATAACGTTATATACTATTATGTAATGACGTATAACCTTATTGAGTATTACCTTATAACGTATAACGTTATAACCTATTACGTACTAACGTATAACGTTATACACTATTACGTACTAACGTATAATGTTATAAACTAATACGTAATGACGTATAACGTTATATACTATTACGTACTAACGTATAACGTTATACACTATTACGTAAGGACGTATAACGTTATATACTAATACGTAATAACATATAACGTTATATTCCATTACGTACTAAAGTATAACGTTATATACTATTACGTAATGACGTATAACGTTATATACTATTATGTAATGACGTATAACGTTATATACTATTACGTACAAACGTATAACGTTATATACTAGTACGTAATGACGTATAACGTTATATACTAATACGTAACAACGTAAAACGTTATAAACTAATACGTAATATCGTATAACGTTATATACTAATACGTACTACCGTATAACGTTATATACTAGTACGTAATGACGTATAACGTTATATACTAATACGTAACAACGTATAACGTTATATCCTATTACGTACTAACGTATAACGTTATAAACTAATACGTAATGACGTATAACGATATATACTATTACGAAATGTCGTATAACGTTATATACTATTACGTACTAACGTATAACGTTATATACTAGTACGTAATGACGTATAACGTTATATACTAATACGTAACAACGTATAACGTTATATCCTATTACGTACTAACGTATAACGTTATAAACTAATACGTAATGACGTATAACGATATATACTATTACGAAATGTCGTATAACGTTATATACTATTACGTACTAACGTATAACGTTATATCCTATTACGTAATATCGTATAACGATATATACTATTACGTACTACCGTATAACGTTATATACTATTACGTACTAACGTGTAACGTTATATACTATTACGTACTAACGTAGAACGTTATAAACTAATACGTAATGACGTATAACGATATATACTATTACGAAATGTCGTATAACGTTATATACTATTACGTACTAACGTATAACGTTATATCCTATTACGTAATATCGTATAACGATATATACTATTACGTACTACCGTATAACGTTATATACTATTACGTAAAGACGTGTAACGTTATATACTAATACGTAATAACGTATAACGTTATATACTATTACGTACTAACGTATAACGTTATATACTATTACGTAATGACGTATAACGTTATATACTATTATGTAATGACGTATAACCTTATTGAGTATTACCTTATAACGTATAACGTTATAACCTATTACGTACTAACGTATAACGTTATACACTATTACGTACTAACGTATAATGTTATAAACTAATACGTAATGACGTATAACGTTATATACTATTACGTACTAACGTATAACGTTATACACTATTACGTAAGGACGTATAACGTTATATACTAATACGTAATAACATATAACGTTATATTCCATTACGTACTAAAGTATAACGTTATATACTATTACGTAATGACGTATAACGTTATATACTATTATGTAATGACGTATAACGTTATATACTATTACGTACAAACGTATAACGTTATATACTAGTACGTAATGACGTATAACGTTATATACTAATACGTAACAACGTAAAACGTTATAAACTAATACGTAATATCGTATAACGTTATATACTAATACGTACTACCGTATAACGTTATATACTATTACGTACTATCGTATAACGTTATATACTATTACGTACTATCGTATAACGTTATATACTATTACGTACTATCGTATAACGTTATATAGTATTGCCTGATGACGTGTAACGTTATATACAATTACGTACTAACGTATAACGTTATATTCTATTACGTACTAACGTGTAACGTTATATAGTATTACCTGATGACGTATAACGTTATATAGTAATACGTAATGACGTATAACGTTATATACTATTACGTACTAACGTATAACGTTATAAACTAATACGTAATATCGTATAACGTTATATACTAATACGTAATATCGTATAACGTTATATACTATTACGTACTAACGTATAACGTTATACACTATTACGTAAGGACGTATAACGTTATATACTAATACGTAATAACATATAACGTTATATTCTATTACGTACTAACGTATAACGTTATATACTATTACGTACTAACGTATAACGTTATAAACTAATACGTAATATCGTATAACGTTATATACTAATACGTAATAACATATAACGTTATATTCTATTACGTACTAACGTATAACGTTATATACTATTACGTAATGACGTATAACGTTATATACTATTATGTAATGACGTATCACGTTATATACTATTACGTACTAACGTATAACGTTATATACTAGTACGTAATGACGTATAACGTTATATACTAATACGTAACAACGTATAACGTTATATCCTATTACGTACTAACGTATAACGTTATAAACTAATACGTAATGACGTATAACGATATATACTATTACGAAATGTCGTATAACGTTATATACTATTACGTACTAACGTATAACGTTATATCCTATTACGTAATATCGTATAACGATATATACTATTACGTACTACCGTATAACGTTATATACTATTACGTACTAACGTGTAACGTTATATACTATTACGTACTAACGTAGAACGTTATAAACTAATACGTAATGACGTATAACGATATATACTATTACGAAATGTCGTATAACGTTATATACTATTACGTACTAACGTATAACGTTATATCCTATTACGTAATATCGTATAACGATATATACTTTTACGTACTACCGTATAACGTTATATACTATTACGTAAAGACGTGTAACGTTATATACTAATACGTAATAACGTATAACGTTATATACTATTACGTACTAACGTATAACGTTATATACTATTACGTAATGACGTATAACGTTATATACTATTATGTAATGACGTATAACCTTATTGAGTATTACCTTATAACGTATAACGTTATAACCTATTACGTACTAACGTATAACGTTATACACTATTACGTACTAACGTATAATGTTATAAACTAATACGTAATGACGTATAACGTTATATACTATTACGTACTAACGTATAACGTTATACACTATTACGTAAGGACGTATAACGTTATATACTAATACGTAATAACATATAACGTTATATTCTATTACGTACTAAAGTATAACGTTATATACTATTACGTAATGACGTATAACGTTATATACTATTATGTAATGACGTATAACGTTATATACTATTACGTACAAACGTATAACGTTATATACTAGTACGTAATGACGTATAACGTTATATACTAATACGTAATGACGTATAACGTTATATTCTATTACGTACTAACGTGTAACGTTATATAGTATTACCTGATGACGTATAACGTTATATAGTAATACGTAATGACGTATAACGTTATATACTATTACGTACTAACGTATAACGTTATAAACTAATACGTAATATCGTATAACGTTATATACTAATACGTAATATCGTATAACGTTATATACTATTACGTACTAACGTATAACGTTATACACTATTACGTAAGGACGTATAACGTTATATACTAATACGTAATAACATATAACGTTATATTCTATTACGTACTAACGTATAACGTTATATACTATTACGTAATGACGTATAACGTTATATACTATTATGTAATGACGTATAACGTTATATACTATTACATACTAACGTATAACGTTATATACTAGTACGTAATGACGTATAACGTTATATACTAATACGTAATGACGTATAACGTTATATACTATTACGTACTAACGTATAACGTTATAAACTAATACGTAATATCGTATAACGTTATATACTAATACGTACTACCGTATAACGTTATATACTATTACGTACTATCGTATAACGTTATATACTATTACGCACTATCGTATAACGTTATATACTATTACGTACTATCGTATAACGTTATATAGTATTACCTGATGACGTATAACGTTATATACAATTACGTACTAACGTATAACGTTATATTCTATTACGTACTAACGTGTAACGTTATATAGTATTACCTGATGACGTATAACGTTATATAGTAATACGTAATGACGTATAACGTTATATACTATTACGTACTAACGTATAACGTTATAAACTAATACGTAATATCGTATAACGTTATATACTAATACGTAATATCGTATAACGTTATATACTATTACGTACTAACGTATAACGTTATACACTATTACGTAAGGACGTATAACGTTATATACTAATACGTAATAACATATAACGTTATATTCTATTACGTACTAACGTATAACGTTATATACTATTACGTAATGACGTATAACGTTATATACTATTATGTAATGACGTATAACGTTATATACTATTACGTACTAACGTATAACGTTATATACTAGTACGTAATGACGTATAACGTTATATACTAATACGTAACAACGTATAACGTTATATCCTATTACGTACTAACGTATAACGTTATAAACTAATACGTAATGACGTATAACGATATATACTATTACGAAATGTCGTATAACGTTATATACTATTACGTACTAACGTATAACGTTATATCCTATTACGTAATATCGTATAACGATATATACTATTACGTACTACCGTATAACGTTATATACTATTACGTACTAACGTGTAACGTTATATACTATTACGTACTAACGTAGAACGTTATAAACTAATACGTAATGACGTATAACGATATATACTATTACGAAATGTCGTATAACGTTATATACTATTACGTAATGACGTATAACGATATATACTATTACGAAATGTCGTATAACGTTATATACTATTACGTACTAACGTATAACGTTATATCCTATTACGTAATATCGTATAACGATATATACTATTACGTACTACCGTATAACGTTATATACTATTACGTACTAACGTGTAACGTTATATACTATTACGTACTAACGTAGAACGTTATAAACTAATACGTAATGACGTATAACGATATATACTATTACGAAATGTCGTATAACGTTATATACTATTACGTAATGACGTATAACGTTATATACTATTATGTAATGACGTATAACGTTATATACTATTACGTACTAACGTATAACGTTGTATACTAGTACGTAATGACGTATAACGTTATATACTAATACGTAACAACGTATAACGTTATAAACTAATACGTACTAACATAAAACGTTATATACTATTACGTACTAACGTGTAACATTATATGTATAGTATTACCTGATGACGTATAACGTTATATAGTAATACGTAATGACGTATAACGTTATATACTATTACGTACTAACGTATAACGTTATAAACTAATACGTAATATCGTATAACGTTATATACTAATACGTAATATCGTATAACGTTATATACTATTACGTACTAACGTATAACGTTATACACTATTACGTAAGGACGTATAACGTTATATACTAATACGTAATAACATATAACGTTATATACTAATACGATATAACATATAACGTTATATTCTATTACGTACTAACGTATAACGTTATATACTATTACGTAATGACGTATAACGTTATATACTATTATGTAATGACGTATAACGTTATATCCTATTACGTACTAACGTATAACGTTATAAACTAATACGTAATGACGTATAACGTTATATATTATTACGTAATAACGTATAACGCTATATACTATTACGTACTAACGTATAACGTTATATCCTATTATGTAATATCGTATAACGATATATACTATTACGTACTACCGTATAACGTTATATACTATTACGTACTAACGTGTAACGTTATATACTATTACGTACTAACGTGTAACGTTATATACTATTACGTACTAACGTAGAACGTTATAAACTAATAAGTAATGACGTATAACGATATATACTATTATGAAATGTCGTATAACGTTATATACTATTACGTACTAACGTATAACGTTATATCCTATTACGTAATATCGTATAACGATATATACTATTACGTACTACCGTATAACGTTATATACTATTACGTAAAGACGTGTAACGTTATATACTAATACGTAATAACGTATAACGTTATATACTATTACGTACTAACGTATAACGTTATATACTATTACGTAATGACGTATAACGTTATATACTATTATGTAATGACGTATAACCTTATTGAGTATTACCTTATAACGTATAACGTTATAACCTATTACGTACTAACGTATAACGTTATACACTATTACGTACTAACGTATAACGTTATAAACTAATACGTAATGACGTATAACGTTATATACTATTACGTACTAACGTATAACGTTATAAACTAATACGTACTAACATATAACGTTATATACTATTACGTGCTAACGTATAACGTTATAACCTATTACGTACTAACGTATAACGTTATAAACTAATACGTAATGACGTATAACGTTATATACTATTACGTACTAACGTATAACGTTATAAACTAATACGTACTAACATATAACGTTATATACTATTACGTGCTAACGTATAACGTTATATACTATTATGTACTAACGTGGAACGTTATATAGTATTACGTAATGACGTATAACGTCATATCCTATTACGTACTAACGTATAACGTTATAAACTAATACGTAATGACGTATAACGTTGTATACTATTACGTACTAACGTATAACGTTATAAACTAATAAGTACTAAAATATAACGTTGTATACTATTACGTGCTAACGTATAACGTTATAACCTATTACGTACTAACGTATAACGTTATAAACTATTACGTACTAACGTGTAACGTTATATACTATTATGTACTAACGTGTAACGTTATATAGTATTACGTAATGACGTATAACGTTATATACAAATACGTAATAACGTATATCGTTATACACTATTACGTACTAACGTGTAACGTTTTATAGTATTACCTGATGTCGTATAACGTTATATACTATTACGTACTAACGCATAACGTTATGTACTATTACGTACTAACGTATAACGTTATATTCTATTACGTACTAACGTGTAACGTTATATAGTATTACCTAATGACGTATAACGTTATATACTATTACGTACTTACGTATAACGTTATATCCTATTACGTAATATCGTATAACGATATATACTATTACGTACTACCGTATAACGTTATATACTATTACGTACTATCGTATAACGTTATATACTATTACGTACTATCGTATAACGTTAGATACTATTTCGTACTAACGTATAACGTTATATATTATTACGTAATGACGTATAACGTTATATACTATTATGTAATGACGTATAACGTTATTGAGTATTACCTTATAACGTATAACGTTATATCCTATTACGTACTAACGTATAACGTTATTATCTAATATGTACTAACGTGTAACGTTATATAGTATTACCTGATGCCGTATAACGTTATATACTATTACGTACTAACGTATAACGTTATAAACTAATACGTAATGACGTATAACGTTATATACTATTACGTACTAACGTATAACGTTATAAACTAATACGTACTAACATATAACGTTATATACTATTACGTGCTAACGTATAACGTTATATACTATTACGTGCTAACGTTTAACGTTATATAGTATTACCTGATGACGTATAACGTTATATACAATTACGTACTAACGTATAACGTTATAAACTAATACGTAATATCGTATAACGTTATATACTAATACGTAATATCGTATAACGTTATATACTATTACGTACTGACGTAGAACGTTATACACTATTACGTAAAGACGTGTAACGTTATATACTAATACGTAATAACGTATAACGTTATATACTATTACGTACTAACGTATAACGTTATATACCATTACGTAATGACGTATAACGTTATATACTATTATGTGATGACGTATAACCTTATTGAGTATTACCTTATAACGTATAACGTTATAACCTATTACGTACTAACGTATAACGTTATAAACTAATACGTACTAACATATAACGTTATATACTATTACGTGCTAACGTATAACGTTATAACCTATTACGTACTAACGTGTAACGTTATATAGTATTACGTAATGACGTATAACGTCATATCCCATTACGTACTAACGTATAACGTTATAAACTAATACGTAATGACGTATAACGTTATATACTATTACGTACTAACGTATAACGTTATAAACTAATACGTACTAACATATAACGTTATATACTATTACGTGCTAACGTATAACGTTATAACCTATTACGTACTAACGTATAACGTTATAAACTAATACGTAATGACGTATAACGTTATATACTATTACGTACTAACGTATATCGTTATAAACTAATACGTACTAACATATAACGTTATATACTATTACGTGCTATCGTATAACGTTATATACTATTACGTACTATCGTATAACGTTATATACTATTGCGTACTAACGTATAACGTTATATATTATTACGTAATGACGTATAACGTTATAAACTATTACGTACTAACGTGTAACGTTATATACTATTATGTACTAACGTGTAACGTTATATAGTATTACGTAATGACGTATAACGTTATATACAAATACGTAATAACGTATATCGTTATACACTATTACGTACTAACGTGTAACGTTATATAGTATTACCTGATGTCGTATAACGTTATATACTATTACGTACTAACGCATAACGTTATGTCCTATTACGTACTAACGTATAACGTTATATTCTATTACGTACTAACGTGTAACGTTATATAGTATTACCTAATGACGTATAACGTTATATACTATTACGTACTTACGTATAACGTTATATCCTATTACGTAATATCGTATAACGATATATACTATTACGTACTACCGTATAACGTTATATACTATTACGTACTATCGTATAACGTTATATACTATTACGTACTATCGTATAACGTTATATACTATTACGTACTAACGTATAACGTTATATATTATTACGTAATGACGTATAACGTTATATACTATTATGTAATGACGTATAACGTTATTGAGTATTACCTTATAACGTATAACGTTATATCCTATTACGTACTAACGTATAACGTTATTATCTAATACGTACTAACGTGTAACGTTATATAGTATTACCTGATGCCGTATAACGTTATATACTATTACGTACTAACGTATAACGTTATAAACTAATACGTAATGACGTATAACGTTATATACTATTACGTACTAACGTATAACGTTATAAACTAATACGTAATGACGTATAACGTTATATACTATTACGTACTAACGTATAACGTTATAAACTAATACGTACTAACATATAACGTTATATACTATTACGTGCTAACGTATAACGTTATATACTATTACGTGCTAACGTGTAACGTTATATAGTATTACCTGATGACGTATAACGTTATATACAATTACGTACTAACGTATAACGTTATAAACTAATACGTAATATCGTATAACGTTATATACTAATACGTACTACCGTATAACGTTATATACTAGTACGTAATGACGTATAACGTTATATACTAATACGTAACAACGTATAACGTTATATCCTATTACGTACTAACGTATAACGTTATAAACTAATACGTAATGACGTATAACGATATATACTATTACGAAATGTCGTATAACGTTATATACTATTACGTACTAACGTATAACGTTATATACTAGTACGTAATGACGTATAACGTTATATACTAATACGTAACAACGTATAACGTTATATCCTATTACGTACTAACGTATAACGTTATAAACTAATACGTAATGACGTATAACGATATATACTATTACGAAATGTCGTATAACGTTATATACTATTACGTACTAACGTATAACGTTATATCCTATTACGTAATATCGTATAACGATATATACTATTACGTACTACCGTATAACGTTATATACTATTACGTACTAACGTGTAACGTTATATACTATTACGTACTAACGTAGAACGTTATAAACTAATACGTAATGACGTATAACGATATATACTATTACGAAATGTCGTATAACGTTATATACTATTACGTACTAACGTATAACGTTATATCCTATTACGTAATATCGTATAACGATATATACTATTACGTACTACCGTATAACGTTATATACTATTACGTAAAGACGTGTAACGTTATATACTAATACGTAATAACGTATAACGTTATATACTATTACGTACTAACGTATAACGTTATATACTATTACGTAATGACGTATAACGTTATATACTATTATGTAATGACGTATAACCTTATTGAGTATTACCTTATAACGTATAACGTTATAACCTATTACGTACTAACGTATAACGTTATACACTATTACGTACTAACGTATAATGTTATAAACTAATACGTAATGACGTATAACGTTATATACTATTACGTACTAACGTATAACGTTATACACTATTACGTAAGGACGTATAACGTTATATACTAATACGTAATAACATATAACGTTATATTCCATTACGTACTAAAGTATAACGTTATATACTATTACGTAATGACGTATAACGTTATATACTATTATGTAATGACGTATAACGTTATATACTATTACGTACAAACGTATAACGTTATATACTAGTACGTAATGACGTATAACGTTATATACTAATACGTAACAACGTAAAACGTTATAAACTAATACGTAATATCGTATAACGTTATATACTAATACGTACTACCGTATAACGTTATATACTATTACGTACTATCGTATAACGTTATATACTATTACGTACTATCGTATAACGTTATATACTATTACGTACTATCGTATAACGTTATATAGTATTGCCTGATGACGTGTAACGTTATATACAATTACGTACTAACGTATAACGTTATATTCTATTACGTACTAACGTGTAACGTTATATAGTATTACCTGATGACGTATAACGTTATATAGTAATACGTAATGACGTATAACGTTATATACTATTACGTACTAACGTATAACGTTATAAACTAATACGTAATATCGTATAACGTTATATACTAATACGTAATATCGTATAACGTTATATACTATTACGTACTAACGTATAACGTTATACACTATTACGTAAGGACGTATAACGTTATATACTAATACGTAATAACATATAACGTTATATTCTATTACGTACTAACGTATAACGTTATATACTATTACGTACTAACGTATAACGTTATAAACTAATACGTAATATCGTATAACGTTATATACTAATACGTAATAACATATAACGTTATATTCTATTACGTACTAACGTATAACGTTATATACTATTACGTAATGACGTATAACGTTATATACTATTATGTAATGACGTATCACGTTATATACTATTACGTACTAACGTATAACGTTATATACTAGTACGTAATGACGTATAACGTTATATACTAATACGTAACAACGTATAACGTTATATCCTATTACGTACTAACGTATAACGTTATAAACTAATACGTAATGACGTATAACGATATATACTATTACGAAATGTCGTATAACGTTATATACTATTACGTACTAACGTATAACGTTATATACTATTACGTAATATCGTATAACGATATATACTATTACGTACTACCGTATAACGTTATATACTATTACGTACTAACGTGTAACGTTATATACTATTACGTACTAACGTAGAACGTTATAAACTAATACGTAATGACGTATAACGATATATACTATTACGAAATGTCGTATAACGTTATATACTATTACGTACTAACGTATAACGTTATATCCTATTACGTAATATCGTATAACGATATATACTTTTACGTACTACCGTATAACGTTATATACTATTACGTAAAGACGTGTAACGTTATATACTAATACGTAATAACGTATAACGTTATATACTATTACGTACTAACGTATAACGTTATATACTATTACGTAATGACGTATAACGTTATATACTATTATGTAATGACGTATAACCTTATTGAGTATTACCTTATAACGTATAACGTTATAACCTATTACGTACTAACGTATAACGTTATACACTATTACGTACTAACGTATAATGTTATAAACTAATACGTAATGACGTATAACGTTATATACTATTACGTACTAACGTATAACGTTATACACTATTACGTAAGGACGTATAACGTTATATACTAATACGTAATAACATATAACGTTATATTCTATTACGTACTAAAGTATAACGTTATATACTATTACGTAATGACGTATAACGTTATATACTATTATGTAATGACGTATAACGTTATATACTATTACGTACAAACGTATAACGTTATATACTAGTACGTAATGACGTATAACGTTATATACTAATACGTAATGACGTATAACGTTATATTCTATTACGTACTAACGTGTAACGTTATATAGTATTACCTGATGACGTATAACGTTATATAGTAATACGTAATGACGTATAACGTTATATACTATTACGTACTAACGTATAACGTTATAAACTAATACGTAATATCGTATAACGTTATATACTAATACGTAATATCGTATAACGTTATATACTATTACGTACTAACGTATAACGTTATACACTATTACGTAAGGACGTATAACGTTATATACTAATACGTAATAACATATAACGTTATATTCTATTACGTACTAACGTATAACGTTATATACTATTACGTAATGACGTATAACGTTATATACTATTATGTAATGACGTATAACGTTATATACTATTACATACTAACGTATAACGTTATATACTAGTACGTAATGACGTATAACGTTATATACTAATACGTAATGACGTATAACGTTATATACTATTACGTACTAACGTATAACGTTATAAACTAATACGTAATATCGTATAACGTTATATACTAATACGTACTACCGTATAACGTTATATACTATTACGTACTATCGTATAACGTTATATACTATTACGCACTATCGTATAACGTTATATACTATTACGTACTATCGTATAACGTTATATAGTATTACCTGATGACGTATAACGTTATATACAATTACGTACTAACGTATAACGTTATATTCTATTACGTACTAACGTGTAACGTTATATAGTATTACCTGATGACGTATAACGTTATATAGTAATACGTAATGACGTATAACGTTATATACTATTACGTACTAACGTATAACGTTATAAACTAATACG
This sequence comes from Bombus pascuorum, assembly GCF_905332965.1. Taxonomy (NCBI): domain Eukaryota; kingdom Metazoa; phylum Arthropoda; class Insecta; order Hymenoptera; family Apidae; genus Bombus; species Bombus pascuorum. The sequence continues at coordinate 18,310,198 of NC_083488.1, forward strand.
TAATATCGTATAACGTTATATACTAATACGTAATATCGTATAACGTTATATACTATTACGTACTAACGTATAACGTTATACACTATTACGTAAGGACGTATAACGTTATATACTATTACGTAATAGTATATAACGTTATATTCTATTACGTACTAACGTATAACGTTATATACTATTACGTAATGACGTATAACGTTATATACTATTATGTAATGACGTATAACGTTATATACTATTACGTACTAACGTATAACGTTATATACTAGTACGTAATGACGTATAACGTTATATACTAATACGTAACAACGTATAACGTTATATCCTATTACGTACTAACGTATAACGTTATAAACTAATACGTAATGACGTATAACGATATATACTATTACGAAATGTCGTATAACGTTATATACTATTACGTACTAACGTATAACGTTATATCCTATTACGTAATATCGTATAACGATATATACTATTACGTACTACCGTATAACGTTATATACTATTACGTACTAACGTGTAACGTTATATACTATTACGTACTAACGTAGAACGTTATAAACTAATACGTAATGACGTATAACGATATATACTATTACGAAATGTCGTATAACGTTATATACTATTACGTAATGACGTATAACGATATATACTATTACGAAATGTCGTATAACGTTATATACTATTACGTACTAACGTATAACGTTATATCCTATTACGTAATATCGTATAACGATATATACTATTACGTACTACCGTATAACGTTATATACTATTACGTACTAACGTGTAACGTTATATACTATTACGTACTAACGTAGAACGTTATAAACTAATACGTAATGACGTATAACGATATATACTATTACGAAATGTCGTATAACGTTATATACTATTACGTAATGACGTATAACGTTATATACTATTATGTAATGACGTATAACGTTATATACTATTACGTACTAACGTATAACGTTGTATACTAGTACGTAATGACGTATAACGTTATATACTAATACGTAACAACGTATAACGTTATAAACTAATACGTACTAACATAAAACGTTATATACTATTACGTACTAACGTGTAACATTATATGTATAGTATTACCTGATGACGTATAACGTTATATAGTAATACGTAATGACGTATAACGTTATATACTATTACGTACTAACGTATAACGTTATAAACTAATACGTAATATCGTATAACGTTATATACTAATACGTAATATCGTATAACGTTATATACTATTACGTACTAACGTATAACGTTATACACTATTACGTAAGGACGTATAACGTTATATACTAATACGTAATAACATATAACGTTATATACTAATACGATATAACATATAACGTTATATTCTATTACGTACTAACGTATAACGTTATATACTATTACGTAATGACGTATAACGTTATATACTATTATGTAATGACGTATAACGTTATATCCTATTACGTACTAACGTATAACGTTATAAACTAATACGTAATGACGTATAACGTTATATATTATTACGTAATAACGTATAACGCTATATACTATTACGTACTAACGTATAACGTTATATCCTATTATGTAATATCGTATAACGATATATACTATTACGTACTACCGTATAACGTTATATACTATTACGTACTAACGTGTAACGTTATATACTATTACGTACTAACGTGTAACGTTATATACTATTACGTACTAACGTAGAACGTTATAAACTAATAAGTAATGACGTATAACGATATATACTATTACGAAATGTCGTATAACGTTATATACTATTACGTACTAACGTATAACGTTATATCCTATTACGTAATATCGTATAACGATATATACTATTACGTACTACCGTATAACGTTATATACTATTACGTAAAGACGTGTAACGTTATATACTAATACGTAATAACGTATAACGTTATATACTATTACGTACTAACGTATAACGTTATATACTATTACGTAATGACGTATAACGTTATATACTATTATGTAATGACGTATAACCTTATTGAGTATTACCTTATAACGTATAACGTTATAACCTATTACGTACTAACGTATAACGTTATACACTATTACGTACTAACGTATAACGTTATAAACTAATACGTAATGACGTATAACGTTATATACTATTACGTACTAACGTATAACGTTATAAACTAATACGTACTAACATATAACGTTATATACTATTACGTGCTAACGTATAACGTTATAACCTATTACGTACTAACGTATAACGTTATAAACTAATACGTAATGACGTATAACGTTATATACTATTACGTACTAACGTATAACGTTATAAACTAATACGTACTAACATATAACGTTATATACTATTACGTGCTAACGTATAACGTTATATACTATTATGTACTAACGTGGAACGTTATATAGTATTACGTAATGACGTATAACGTCATATCCTATTACGTACTAACGTATAACGTTATAAACTAATACGTAATGACGTATAACGTTGTATACTATTACGTACTAACGTATAACGTTATAAACTAATAAGTACTAAAATATAACGTTGTATACTATTACGTGCTAACGTATAACGTTATAACCTATTACGTACTAACGTATAACGTTATAAACTATTACGTACTAACGTGTAACGTTATATACTATTATGTACTAACGTGTAACGTTATATAGTATTACGTAATGACGTATAACGTTATATACAAATACGTAATAACGTATATCGTTATACACTATTACGTACTAACGTGTAACGTTTTATAGTATTACCTGATGTCGTATAACGTTATATACTATTACGTACTAACGCATAACGTTATGTACTATTACGTACTAACGTATAACGTTATATTCTATTACGTACTAACGTGTAACGTTATATAGTATTACCTAATGACGTATAACGTTATATACTATTACGTACTTACGTATAACGTTATATCCTATTACGTAATATCGTATAACGATATATACTATTACGTACTACCGTATAACGTTATATACTATTACGTACTATCGTATAACGTTATATACTATTACGTACTATCGTATAACGTTAGATACTATTTCGTACTAACGTATAACGTTATATATTATTACGTAATGACGTATAACGTTATATACTATTATGTAATGACGTATAACGTTATTGAGTATTACCTTATAACGTATAACGTTATATCCTATTACGTACTAACGTATAACGTTATTATCTAATATGTACTAACGTGTAACGTTATATAGTATTACCTGATGCCGTATAACGTTATATACTATTACGTACTAACGTATAACGTTATAAACTAATACGTAATGACGTATAACGTTATATACTATTACGTACTAACGTATAACGTTATAAACTAATACGTACTAACATATAACGTTATATACTATTACGTGCTAACGTATAACGTTATATACTATTACGTGCTAACGTTTAACGTTATATAGTATTACCTGATGACGTATAACGTTATATACAATTACGTACTAACGTATAACGTTATAAACTAATACGTAATATCGTATAACGTTATATACTAATACGTAATATCGTATAACGTTATATACTATTACGTACTGACGTAGAACGTTATACACTATTACGTAAAGACGTGTAACGTTATATACTAATACGTAATAACGTATAACGTTATATACTATTACGTACTAACGTATAACGTTATATACCATTACGTAATGACGTATAACGTTATATACTATTATGTGATGACGTATAACCTTATTGAGTATTACCTTATAACGTATAACGTTATAACCTATTACGTACTAACGTATAACGTTATAAACTAATACGTACTAACATATAACGTTATATACTATTACGTGCTAACGTATAACGTTATAACCTATTACGTACTAACGTGTAACGTTATATAGTATTACGTAATGACGTATAACGTCATATCCCATTACGTACTAACGTATAACGTTATAAACTAATACGTAATGACGTATAACGTTATATACTATTACGTACTAACGTATAACGTTATAAACTAATACGTACTAACATATAACGTTATATACTATTACGTGCTAACGTATAACGTTATAACCTATTACGTACTAACGTATAACGTTATAAACTAATACGTAATGACGTATAACGTTATATACTATTACGTACTAACGTATATCGTTATAAACTAATACGTACTAACATATAACGTTATATACTATTACGTGCTATCGTATAACGTTATATACTATTACGTACTATCGTATAACGTTATATACTATTGCGTACTAACGTATAACGTTATATATTATTACGTAATGACGTATAACGTTATAAACTATTACGTACTAACGTGTAACGTTATATACTATTATGTACTAACGTGTAACGTTATATAGTATTACGTAATGACGTATAACGTTATATACAAATACGTAATAACGTATATCGTTATACACTATTACGTACTAACGTGTAACGTTATATAGTATTACCTGATGTCGTATAACGTTATATACTATTACGTACTAACGCATAACGTTATGTCCTATTACGTACTAACGTATAACGTTATATTCTATTACGTACTAACGTGTAACGTTATATAGTATTACCTAATGACGTATAACGTTATATACTATTACGTACTTACGTATAACGTTATATCCTATTACGTAATATCGTATAACGATATATACTATTACGTACTACCGTATAACGTTATATACTATTACGTACTATCGTATAACGTTATATACTATTACGTACTATCGTATAACGTTATATACTATTACGTACTAACGTATAACGTTATACGTTATTACGTAATGACGTATAACGTTATATACTATTATGTAATGACGTATAACGTTATTGAGTATTACCTTATAACGTATAACGTTATATCCTATTACGTACTAACGTATAACGTTATTATCTAATACGTACTAACGTGTAACGTTATATAGTATTACCTGATGCCGTATAACGTTATATACTATTACGTACTAACGTATAACGTTATAAACTAATACGTAATGACGTATAACGTTATATACTATTACGTACTAACGTATAACGTTATAAACTAATACGTAATGACGTATAACGTTATATACTATTACGTACTAACGTATAACGTTATAAACTAATACGTACTAACATATAACGTTATATACTATTACGTGCTAACGTATAACGTTATATACTATTACGTGCTAACGTGTAACGTTATATAGTATTACCTGATGACGTATAACGTTATATACAATTACGTACTAACGTATAACGTTATAAACTAATACGTAATATCGTATAACGTTATATACTAATACGTAATATCGTATAACGTTATATACTATTACGTACTGACGTAGAACGTTATACACTATTACGTAAAGACGTGTAACGTTATATACTAATACGTAATAACGTATAACGTTATATACTATTACGTACTAACGTATAACGTTATATACCATTACGTAATGACGTATAACGTTATATACTATTATGTGATGACGTATAACCTTATTGAGTATTACCTTATAACGTATAACGTTATATCCTATTACGTACAAACGTATAACGTTTTTATCTAATACGTACTAACGTGTAACGTTATATAGTACAGGGTGCGCCGTTAGAATTCGGACAGAATTCAATTTGTAGTTCCCACCATATTAGAATTCAGATGTTTGTGCTGATTGACTCTGAAGTTAGTTAAATATGTCAATAAGTCTTCTATAACCTCAAAATGACAGAACTCGTTAAGCAAAACCCGGAATACGATAGAAGAGCGGCGATTATAGAAAGTCTTCGCGCCGGGAGAACGCCGGTCGAAATTATAAAATTCTTTAGCTACCCAAGATCGACGGTAATTTAATTTTGTTGTGGGCAAAACCAAATTTCCAGCAAGTGTTCACGTTTTGAGCGTTGTCTCAAGTGAGGGCGACGTCATGCCTCCGCACTTCTTCCAAAAAGGCGAAAGAATCACAAAGGAGGTTTATTTGGAGGTCCTGAAGACAGTAATAAAGCCGTGGATGGAAATTACGGCTTCTGGAAGGCCGTATTTATTTCAACAAGATGGCGCACCTGCTCACACAAGTCATCTTGTTCAAAATTGGCTCTCTGACAATGTGGACATGTTTTGGTCGAAAGATTTCTGGCCTCCTAACAGTCCCGACCTAAACCCATTGGACTATTACGTGTGGGGCGTTATCGAGAGACAAACTAATAAATGCAGGCACCCCAACGTCAACTCCCTACGAGCTGCTATCGAGTCAGAATTCGCGACAATTAAACGCGACCAGTTGAAGTCAGCGTGCTCGCGCTTTAGAGCAAGAATAGAGCAGGTCATAGAGGCAGAGGGTGGTTACATAGAATAAAAGTTCTCAGCAAGGACCCTTTAAATGAGATATAACAACATTTTCATGTGTTTTTGTGTATTGACTTAAATAAACAACTTTCTGCACAAAACTTCTTTTGTCCGGATTCTAACGGCGCACCCTGTATTACCTGATGCCGTATAACGTTATATACTATTACGTACTAACATATAACGTTATATACTATTACGTGCTAACGTATAACGTTATAACCTATTACGTACTAACGTGTAACGTTATATAGTATTACGTAATGACGTATAACGTCATATCCTATTACGTACTAACGTATAACGTTATAAACTAATACGTAATGACGTATAACGTTATATACTATTACGTACTAACGTATAACGTTATAAACTAATACGTACTAACATATAACGTTATATACTATTACGTGCTAACGTTTAACGTTATATAGTATTACCTGATGACGTATAACGTTATATACAATTACGTACTAACGTATAACGTTATAAACTAATACGTAATATCGTATAACGTTATATACTAATACGTAATATCGTATAACGTTATATACTATTACGTACTGACGTAGAACGTTATACACTATTACGTAAAGACGTGTAACGTTATATACTAATACGTAATAACGTATAACGTTATATACTATTACGTACTAACGTATAACGTTATATACCATTACGTAATGACGTATAACGTTATATACTATTATGTGATGACGTATACCCTTATTGAGTATTACCTTATAACGTATAACGTTATAACCTATTACGTACTAACGTATAACGTTATAAACTAATACGTACTAACATATAACGTTATATACTATTACGTGCTAACGTATAACGTTATAACCTATTACGTACTAACGTGTAACGTTATATAGTATTACGTAATGACGTATAACGTCATATCCCATTACGTACTAACGTATAACGTTATAAACTAATACGTAATGACGTATAACGTTATATACTATTACGTACTAACGTATAACGTTATAAACTAATACGTACTAACATATAACGTTATATACTATTACGTGCTAACGTATAACGTTATAACCTATTACGTACTAACGTATAACGTTATAAACTAATACGTAATGACGTATAACGTTATATACTATTACGTACTAACGTATATCGTTATAAACTAATACGTACTAACATATAACGTTATATACTATTACGTGCTATCGTATAACGTTATATACTATTACGTACTATCGTATAACGTTATATACTATTACGTACTAACGTATAACGTTATATATTATTACGTAATGACGTATAACGTTATAAACTATTACGTACTAACGTGTAACGTTATATACTATTACATATGTACTAACGTGTAACGTTATATAGTATTACGTAATGACGTATAACGTTATATACAAATACGTAATAACGTATATCGTTATACACTATTACGTACTAACGTGTAACGTTATATAGTATTACCTGATGTCGTATAACGTTATATACTATTACGTACTAACGCATAACGTTATATCCTATTACGTAATATCGTATAACGATATATACTATTACGTACTACCGTATAACGTTATATACTATTACGTACTATCGTATAACGTTATATACTATTACGTACTATCGTATAACGTTATATACTATTACGTACTAACGTATAACGTTATATATTATTACGTAATGACGTATAACGTTATAAACTAATACGTACTAACATATAACGTTATATACTATTACGTGCTATCGTATAACGTTATATACTATTACGTACTATCGTATAACGTTATATACTATTACGTACTAACGTATAACGTTATATATTATTACGTAATGACGTATAACGTTATATACTATTATGTAATGACGTATAACGTTATTGAGTATTACCTTATAACGTATAACGTTATATCCTATTACGTACTAACGTATAACGTTTTTATCTAATACGTACTAACGTGTAACGTTATATAGTATTACCTGATGCCGTATAACGTTATATACTATTACGTACTAACGTATAACGTTATAATCTAATACGTACTAACATATAACGTTATATACTATTACGTGCTATCGTATAACGTTATATACTATTACGTACTATCGTATAACGTTATATACTATTACGTACTAACGTATAACGTTATATATTATTACGTAATGACGTATAACGTTATATACTATTATGTAATGACGTATAACGTTATTGAGTATTACCTTATAACGTATAACGTTATATCCTATTACGTACTAACGTATAACGTTTTTATCTAATACGTACTAACGTGTAACGTTATATAGTATTACCTGATGCCGTATAACGTTATATACTATTACGTACTAACGTATAACGTTATAATCTAATACGTACTAACATATAACGTTATATACTATTACGAGCTAACGTATAACGTTATATACTATTATGTACTAACGTGTAACGTTATATAGTATTACGTAATGACGTATAACGTAATATCCAATTACGTACTAACGTATAACGTTATAAACTAATACGTAATGACGTATAACGTTATATACTATTACGTACTAACGTATAACGTTATAAACTAATACGTACTAACATATAACGTTGTATACTATTACGTGCTAACGTATAACGTTATAACCTATTACGTACTAACGTATAACGTTATAAACTATTACGTACTAACGTGTAACGTTATATACTATTATGTACTAACGTGTAACGTTATGTAGTATTACGTAATGACGTATAACGTTATATACAAATACGTAATAACGTATATCGTTATACACTATTACGTACTAACGTCTAACGTTATATAGTATTACCTGATGTCGTATAACGTTATATACTATTACGTACTAACGCATAACGTTATGTACTATTACGTACTAACGTATAACGTTATATACTATTACGTAAAGACGTGTAACGTTATATACTAATACGTAATAACGTATAACGTTATATACTATTACGTACTGACGTATAACGTTATATACTATTACGTAATGACGTATAACGTTATATACTATTATGTAATGACGTATAACCTTATTGAGTATTACCTTATAACGTATAACGTTATAACCTATTACGTACTAACGTATAACGTTATACACTATTACGTACTAACGTATAACGTTATAAACTAATACGTAATGACGTATAACGTTATATACTATTACGTACTAACGTATAACGTTATACACTATTACGTAAGGACGTATAACGTTATATACTAATACGTAATAACATATAACGTTATATTCTGTTACGTACTAAAGTATAACGTTATATACTATTACGTAATGACGTATAACGTTATATACTATTATGTAATGACGTATAACGTTATATACTATTACGTACTAACGTATAACGTTATATACTAGTACGTAATGACGTATAACGTTATATACAATTACGTACTACACGTATAACGTTATATTCTATTACGTACTAACGTGTAACATTATATAGTATTACCTGATGACGTATAACGTTATATAGTAATACGTAATGACGTATAACGTTATATACTATTACGTACTAACGTATAACGTTATAAACTAATACGTAATATCGTATAACGTTATATACTAATACGTAATATCGTATAACGTTATATATTATTACGTACTAACGTATAACGTTATACACTATTACGTAAGGACGTATAACGTTATATACTAATACGTAATAACATATAACGTTATATACTAATACGATATAACATATAACGTTATATTCTATTACGTACTAACGTATAACGTTATATACTATTACGTAATGACGTATAACGTTATATACTATTATGTAATGACGTATAACGTTATATCCTATTACGTACTAACGTATAACGTTATAAACTAATACGTAATGACGTATAACGTTATATATTATTACGTAATAACGTATAACGCTATATACTATTACGTACTAACGTATAACGTTATATCCTATTATGTAATATCGTATAACGATATATACTATTACGTACTACCGTATAACGTTATATACTATTACGTACTAACGTGTAACGTTATATACTATTACGTACTAACGTGTAACGTTATATACTATTACGTACTAACGTAGAACGTTATAAACTAATAAGTAATGACGTATAACGATATATACTATTACGAAATGTCGTATAACGTTATATACTATTACGTACTAACGTATAACGTTATATCCTATTACGTAATATCGTATAACGATATATACTATTACGTACTACCGTATAACGTTATATACTATTACGTAAAGACGTGTAACGTTATATACTAATACGTAATAACGTATAACGTTATATACTATTACGTACTAACGTATAACGTTATATACTATTACGTAATGACGTATAACGTTATATACTATTATGTAATGACGTATAACCTTATTGAGTATTACCTTATAACGTATAACGTTATAACCTATTACGTACTAACGTATAACGTTATACACTATTACGTACTAACGTATAACGTTATAAACTAATACGTAATGACGTATAACGTTATATACTATTACGTACTAACGTATAACGTTATAAACTAATACGTACTAACATATAACGTTATATACTATTACGTGCTAACGTATAACGTTATAACCTATTACGTACTAACGTATAACGTTATAAACTAATACGTAATGACGTATAACGTTATATACTATTACGTACTATCGTATAACGTTATATACTATTACGTACTAACGTATAACGTTATATATTATTACGTAATGACGTATAACGTTATATACTATTATGTAATGACGTATAACGTTATTGAGTATTACCTTATAACGTATAACGTTATATCCTATTACGTACTAACGTATAACGTTATTATCTAATACGTACTAACGTGTAACGTTATATAGTATTACCTGATGCCGTATAACGTTATATACTATTACGTACTAACGTATAACGTTATAAACTAATACGTACTAACATATAACGTTATATACTATTACGTGCTAACGTATAACGTTATATACTATTATGTACTAACGTGGAACGTTATATAGTATTACGTAATGACGTATAACGTCATATCCTATTACGTACTAACGTATAACGTTATAAACTAATACGTAATGACGTATAACGTTATATACTATTACGTACTAACGTATAACGTTATAAACTAATAAGTACTAAAATATAACGTTGTATACTATTACGTGCTAACGTATAACGTTATAACCTATTACGTACTAACGTATAACGTTATAAACTATTACGTACTAACGTGTAACGTTATATACTATTATGTACTAACGTGTAACGTTATATAGTATTACGTAATGACGTATAACGTTATATACAAATACGTAATAACGTATATCGTTATACACTATTACGTACTAACGTGTAACGTTTTATAGTATTACCTGATGTCGTATAACGTTATATACTATTACGTACTAACGCATAACGTTATGTACTATTACGTACTAACGTATAACGTTATATTCTATTACGTACTAACGTGTAACGTTATATAGTATTACCTAATGACGTATAACGTTATATACTATTACGTACTTACGTATAACGTTATATCCTATTACGTAATATCGTATAACGATATATACTATTACGTACTACCGTATAACGTTATATACTATTACGTACTATCGTATAACGTTATATACTATTACGTACTATCGTATAACGTTATATACTATTTCGTACTAACGTATAACGTTATATATTATTACGTAATGACGTATAACGTTATATACTATTATGTAATGACGTATAACGTTATTGAGTATTACCTTATAACGTATAACGTTATATCCTATTACGTACTAACGTATAACGTTATTATCTAATATGTACTAACGTGTAACGTTATATAGTATTACCTGATGCCGTATAACGTTATATACTATTACGTACTAACGTATAACGTTATAAACTAATACGTAATGACGTATAACGTTATATACTATTACGTACTAACGTATAACGTTATAAACTAATACGTACTAACATATAACGTTATATACTATTACGTGCTAACGTATAACGTTATATACTATTACGTGCTAACGTTTAACGTTATATAGTATTACCTGATGTCGTATAACGTTATATACTATTACGTACTAACGCATAACGTTATGTCCTATTACGTACTAACGTATAACGTTATATTCTATTACGTACTAACGTGTAACGTTATATAGTATTACCTAATGACGTATAACGTTATATACTATTACGTACTTACGTATAACGTTATATCCTATTACGTAATATCGTATAACGATATATACTATTACGTACTACCGTATAACGTTATATACTATTACGTACTATCGTATAACGTTATATACTATTACGTACTATCGTATAACGTTATATACTATTACGTACTAACGTATAACGTTATATATTATTACGTAATGACGTATAACGTTATATACTATTATGTAATGACGTATAACGTTATTGAGTATTACCTTATAACGTATAACGTTATATCCTATTACGTACTAACGTATAACGTTATTATCTAATACGTACTAACGTGTAACGTTATATAGTATTACCTGATGCCGTATAACGTTATATACTATTACGTACTAACGTATAACGTTATAAACTAATACGTAATGACGTATAACGTTATATACTATTACGTACTAACGTATAACGTTATAAACTAATACGTAATGACGTATAACGTTATATACTATTACGTACTAACGTATAACGTTATAAACTAATACGTACTAACATATAACGTTATATACTATTACGTGCTAACGTATAACGTTATATACTATTACGTGCTAACGTGTAACGTTATATAGTATTACCTGATGACGTATAACGTTATATACAATTACGTACTAACGTATAACGTTATAAACTAATACGTAATATCGTATAACGTTATATACTAATACGTAATATCGTATAACGTTATATACTATTACGTACTGACGTAGAACGTTATACACTATTACGTAAAGACGTGTAACGTTATATACTAATACGTAATAACGTATAACGTTATATACTATTACGTACTAACGTATAACGTTATATACCATTACGTAATGACGTATAACGTTATATACTATTATGTGATGACGTATAACCTTATTGAGTATTACCTTATAACGTATAACGTTATATCCTATTACGTACAAACGTATAACGTTTTTATCTAATACGTACTAACGTGTAACGTTATATAGTACAGGGTGCGCCGTTAGAATTCGGACAGAATTCAATTTGTAGTTCCCACCATATTAGAATTCAGATGTTTGTGCTGATTGACTCTGAAGTTAGTTAAATATGTCAATAAGTCTTCTATAACCTCAAAATGACAGAACTCGTTAAGCAAAACCCGGAATACGATAGAAGAGCGGCGATTATAGAAAGTCTTCGCGCCGGGAGAACGCCGGTCGAAATTATAAAATTCTTTAGCTACCCAAGATCGACGGTAATTTAATTTTGTTGTGGGCAAAACCAAATTTCCAGCAAGTGTTCACGTTTTGAGCGTTGTCTCAAGTGAGGGCGACGTCATGCCTCCGCACTTCTTCCAAAAAGGCGAAAGAATCACAAAGGAGGTTTATTTGGAGGTCCTGAAGACAGTAATAAAGCCGTGGATGGAAATTACGGCTTCTGGAAGGCCGTATTTATTTCAACAAGATGGCGCACCTGCTCACACAAGTCATCTTGTTCAAAATTGGCTCTCTGACAATGTGGACATGTTTTGGTCGAAAGATTTCTGGCCTCCTAACAGTCCCGACCTAAACCCATTGGACTATTACGTGTGGGGCGTTATCGAGAGACAAACTAATAAATGCAGGCACCCCAACGTCAACTCCCTACGAGCTGCTATCGAGTCAGAATTCGCGACAATTAAACGCGACCAGTTGAAGTCAGCGTGCTCGCGCTTTAGAGCAAGAATAGAGCAGGTCATAGAGGCAGAGGGTGGTTACATAGAATAAAAGTTCTCAGCAAGGACCCTTTAAATGAGATATAACAACATTTTCATGTGTTTTTGTGTATTGACTTAAATAAACAACTTTCTGCACAAAACTTCTTTTGTCCGGATTCTAACGGCGCACCCTGTATTACCTGATGCCGTATAACGTTATATACTATTACGTACTAACGTATAACGTTATATACTATTACGTGCTAACGTATAACGTTATAACCTATTACGTACTAACGTGTAACGTTATATAGTATTACGTAATGACGTATAACGTCATATCCTATTACGTACTAACGTATAACGTTATAAACTAATACGTAATGACGTATAACGTTATATACTATTACGTACTAACGTATAACGTTATAAACTAATACGTACTAACATATAACGTTATATACTATTACGTGCTAACGTTTAACGTTATATAGTATTACCTGATGACGTATAACGTTATATACAATTACGTACTAACGTATAACGTTATAAACTAATACGTAATATCGTATAACGTTATATACTAATACGTAATATCGTATAACGTTATATACTATTACGTACTGACGTAGAACGTTATACACTATTACGTAAAGACGTGTAACGTTATATACTAATACGTAATAACGTATAACGTTATATACTATTACGTACTAACGTATAACGTTATATACCATTACGTAATGACGTATAACGTTATATACTATTATGTGATGACGTATACCCTTATTGAGTATTACCTTATAACGTATAACGTTATAACCTATTACGTACTAACGTATAACGTTATAAACTAATACGTACTAACATATAACGTTATATACTATTACGTGCTAACGTATAACGTTATAACCTATTACGTACTAACGTGTAACGTTATATAGTATTACGTAATGACGTATAACGTCATATCCCATTACGTACTAACGTATAACGTTATAAACTAATACGTAATGACGTATAACGTTATATACTATTACGTACTAACGTATAACGTTATAAACTAATACGTACTAACATATAACGTTATATACTATTACGTGCTAACGTATAACGTTATAACCTATTACGTACTAACGTATAACGTTATAAACTAATACGTAATGACGTATAACGTTATATACTATTACGTACTAACGTATATCGTTATAAACTAATACGTACTAACATATAACGTTATATACTATTACGTGCTATCGTATAACGTTATATACTATTACGTACTATCGTATAACGTTATATACTATTACGTACTAACGTATAACGTTATATATTATTACGTAATGACGTATAACGTTATAAACTATTACGTACTAACGTGTAACGTTATATACTATTACATATGTACTAACGTGTAACGTTATATAGTATTACGTAATGACGTATAACGTTATATACAAATACGTAATAACGTATATCGTTATACACTATTACGTACTAACGTGTAACGTTATATAGTATTACCTGATGTCGTATAACGTTATATACTATTACGTACTAACGCATAACGTTATATCCTATTACGTAATATCGTATAACGATATATACTATTACGTACTACCGTATAACGTTATATACTATTACGTACTATCGTATAACGTTATATACTATTACGTACTATCGTATAACGTTATATACTATTACGTACTAACGTATAACGTTATATATTATTACGTAATGACGTATAACGTTATAAACTAATACGTACTAACATATAACGTTATATACTATTACGTGCTATCGTATAACGTTATATACTATTACGTACTATCGTATAACGTTATATACTATTACGTACTAACGTATAACGTTATATATTATTACGTAATGACGTATAACGTTATATACTATTATGTAATGACGTATAACGTTATTGAGTATTACCTTATAACGTATAACGTTATATCCTATTACGTACTAACGTATAACGTTTTTATCTAATACGTACTAACGTGTAACGTTATATAGTATTACCTGATGCCGTATAACGTTATATACTATTACGTACTAACGTATAACGTTATAATCTAATACGTACTAACATATAACGTTATATACTATTACGTGCTATCGTATAACGTTATATACTATTACGTACTATCGTATAACGTTATATACTATTACGTACTAACGTATAACGTTATATATTATTACGTAATGACGTATAACGTTATATACTATTATGTAATGACGTATAACGTTATTGAGTATTACCTTATAACGTATAACGTTATATCCTATTACGTACTAACGTATAACGTTTTTATCTAATACGTACTAACGTGTAACGTTATATAGTATTACCTGATGCCGTATAACGTTATATACTATTACGTACTAACGTATAACGTTATAATCTAATACGTACTAACATATAACGTTATATACTATTACGAGCTAACGTATAACGTTATATACTATTATGTACTAACGTGTAACGTTATATAGTATTACGTAATGACGTATAACGTAATATCCAATTACGTACTAACGTATAACGTTATAAACTAATACGTAATGACGTATAACGTTATATACTATTACGTACTAACGTATAACGTTATAAACTAATACGTACTAACATATAACGTTGTATACTATTACGTGCTAACGTATAACGTTATAACCTATTACGTACTAACGTATAACGTTATAAACTATTACGTACTAACGTGTAACGTTATATACTATTATGTACTAACGTGTAACGTTATGTAGTATTACGTAATGACGTATAACGTTATATACAAATACGTAATAACGTATATCGTTATACACTATTACGTACTAACGTCTAACGTTATATAGTATTACCTGATGTCGTATAACGTTATATACTATTACGTACTAACGCATAACGTTATGTACTATTACGTACTAACGTATAACGTTATATACTATTACGTAAAGACGTGTAACGTTATATACTAATACGTAATAACGTATAACGTTATATACTATTACGTACTGACGTATAACGTTATATACTATTACGTAATGACGTATAACGTTATATACTATTATGTAATGACGTATAACCTTATTGAGTATTACCTTATAACGTATAACGTTATAACCTATTACGTACTAACGTATAACGTTATACACTATTACGTACTAACGTATAACGTTATAAACTAATACGTAATGACGTATAACGTTATATACTATTACGTACTAACGTATAACGTTATACACTATTACGTAAGGACGTATAACGTTATATACTAATACGTAATAACATATAACGTTATATTCTGTTACGTACTAAAGTATAACGTTATATACTATTACGTAATGACGTATAACGTTATATACTATTATGTAATGACGTATAACGTTATATACTATTACGTACTAACGTATAACGTTATATACTAGTACGTAATGACGTATAACGTTATATACAATTACGTACTACACGTATAACGTTATATTCTATTACGTACTAACGTGTAACATTATATAGTATTACCTGATGACGTATAACGTTATATAGTAATACGTAATGACGTATAACGTTATATACTATTACGTACTAACGTATAACGTTATAAACTAATACGTAATATCGTATAACGTTATATACTAATACGTAATATCGTATAACGTTATATATTATTACGTACTAACGTATAACGTTATACACTATTACGTAAGGACGTATAACGTTATATACTAATACGTAATAACATATAACGTTATATACTAATACGATATAACATATAACGTTATATTCTATTACGTACTAACGTATAACGTTATATACTATTACGTAATGACGTATAACGTTATATACTATTATGTAATGACGTATAACGTTATATCCTATTACGTACTAACGTATAACGTTATAAACTAATACGTAATGACGTATAACGTTATATATTATTACGTAATAACGTATAACGCTATATACTATTACGTACTAACGTATAACGTTATATCCTATTATGTAATATCGTATAACGATATATACTATTACGTACTACCGTATAACGTTATATACTATTACGTACTAACGTGTAACGTTATATACTATTACGTACTAACGTGTAACGTTATATACTATTACGTACTAACGTAGAACGTTATAAACTAATAAGTAATGACGTATAACGATATATACTATTACGAAATGTCGTATAACGTTATATACTATTACGTACTAACGTATAACGTTATATCCTATTACGTAATATCGTATAACGATATATACTATTACGTACTACCGTATAACGTTATATACTATTACGTAAAGACGTGTAACGTTATATACTAATACGTAATAACGTATAACGTTATATACTATTACGTACTAACGTATAACGTTATATACTATTACGTAATGACGTATAACGTTATATACTATTATGTAATGACGTATAACCTTATTGAGTATTACCTTATAACGTATAACGTTATAACCTATTACGTACTAACGTATAACGTTATACACTATTACGTACTAACGTATAACGTTATAAACTAATACGTAATGACGTATAACGTTATATACTATTACGTACTAACGTATAACGTTATAAACTAATACGTACTAACATATAACGTTATATACTATTACGTGCTAACGTATAACGTTATAACCTATTACGTACTAACGTATAACGTTATAAACTAATACGTAATGACGTATAACGTTATATACTATTACGTACTATCGTATAACGTTATATACTATTACGTACTAACGTATAACGTTATATATTATTACGTAATGACGTATAACGTTATATACTATTATGTAATGACGTATAACGTTATTGAGTATTACCTTATAACGTATAACGTTATATCCTATTACGTACTAACGTATAACGTTATTATCTAATACGTACTAACGTGTAACGTTATATAGTATTACCTGATGCCGTATAACGTTATATACTATTACGTACTAACGTATAACGTTATAAACTAATACGTACTAACATATAACGTTATATACTATTACGTGCTAACGTATAACGTTATATACTATTATGTACTAACGTGGAACGTTATATAGTATTACGTAATGACGTATAACGTCATATCCTATTACGTACTAACGTATAACGTTATAAACTAATACGTAATGACGTATAACGTTATATACTATTACGTACTAACGTATAACGTTATAAACTAATAAGTACTAAAATATAACGTTGTATACTATTACGTGCTAACGTATAACGTTATAACCTATTACGTACTAACGTATAACGTTATAAACTATTACGTACTAACGTGTAACGTTATATACTATTATGTACTAACGTGTAACGTTATATAGTATTACGTAATGACGTATAACGTTATATACAAATACGTAATAACGTATATCGTTATACACTATTACGTACTAACGTGTAACGTTTTATAGTATTACCTGATGTCGTATAACGTTATATACTATTACGTACTAACGCATAACGTTATGTACTATTACGTACTAACGTATAACGTTATATTCTATTACGTACTAACGTGTAACGTTATATAGTATTACCTAATGACGTATAACGTTATATACTATTACGTACTTACGTATAACGTTATATCCTATTACGTAATATCGTATAACGATATATACTATTACGTACTACCGTATAACGTTATATACTATTACGTACTATCGTATAACGTTATATACTATTACGTACTATCGTATAACGTTATATACTATTTCGTACTAACGTATAACGTTATATATTATTACGTAATGACGTATAACGTTATATACTATTATGTAATGACGTATAACGTTATTGAGTATTACCTTATAACGTATAACGTTATATCCTATTACGTACTAACGTATAACGTTATTATCTAATATGTACTAACGTGTAACGTTATATAGTATTACCTGATGCCGTATAACGTTATATACTATTACGTACTAACGTATAACGTTATAAACTAATACGTAATGACGTATAACGTTATATACTATTACGTACTAACGTATAACGTTATAAACTAATACGTACTAACATATAACGTTATATACTATTACGTGCTAACGTATAACGTTATATACTATTACGTGCTAACGTTTAACGTTATATAGTATTACCTGATGACGTATAACGTTATATACAATTACGTACTAACGTATAACGTTATAAACTAATACGTAATATCGTATAACGTTATATACTAGTACGTAATATCGTATAACGTTATATACTATTACGTACTGACGTAGAACGTTATACACTATTACGTAAAGACGTGTAACGTTATATACTAATACGTAATAACGTATAACGTTATATACTATTACGTACTAACGTATAACGTTATATACCATTACGTAATGACGTATAACGTTATATACTACTATGTGATGACGTATAACCTTATTGAGTATTACCTTATAACGTATAACGTTATAACCTATTACGTACTAACGTATAACGTTATAAACTAATACGTACTAACATATAACGTTATATACTATTACGTGCTAACGTATAACGTTATAACCTATTACGTACTAACGTGTAACGTTATATAGTATTACGTAATGACGTATAACGTCATATCCCATTACGTACTAACGTATAACGTTATAAACTAATACGTAATGACGTATAACGTTATATACTATTACGTACTAACGTATAACGTTATAAACTAATACGTACTAACATATAACGTTATATACTATTACGTGCTAACGTATAACGTTATAACCTATTACGTACTAACGTATAACGTTATAAACTAATACGTAATGACGTATAACGTTATATACTATTACGTACTAACGTATATCGTTATAAACTAATACGTACTAACATATAACGTTATATACTATTACGTGCTATCGTATAACGTTATATACTATTACGTACTATCGTATAACGTTATATACTATTACGTACTAACGTATAACGTTATATATTATTACGTAATGACGTATAACGTTATAAACTATTACGTACTAACGTGTAACGTTATATACTATTATGTACTAACGTGTAACGTTATATAGTATTACGTAATGACGTATAACGTTATATACAAATACGTAATAACGTATATCGTTATACACTATTACGTACTAACGTGTAACGTTATATAGTATTACCTGATGTCGTATAACGTTATATACTATTACGTACTAACGCATAACGTTATGTACTATTACGTACTAACGTATAACGTTATATTCTATTACGTACTAACGTGTAACGTTATATAGTATTACCTAATGACGTATAACGTTATATACTATTACGTACTTACGTATAACGTTATATCCTATTACGTAATATCGTATAACGATATATACTATTACGTACTACCGTATAACGTTATATACTATTACGTACTATCGTATAACGTTATATACTATTACGTACTATCGTATAACGTTATATACTATTACGTACTAACGTATAACGTTATATATTATTACGTAATGACGTATAACGTTATATACTATTATGTAATGACGTATAACGTTATTGAGTATTACCTTATAACGTATAACGTTATATCCTATTACGTACTAACGTATAACGTTATTATCTAATACGTACTAACGTGTAACGTTATATAGTATTACCTGATGCCGTATAACGTTATATACTATTACGTACTAACGTATAACGTTATAAACTAATACGTAATGACGTATAACGTTATATACTATTACGTACTAACGTATAACGTTATAAACTAATACGTACTAACATATAACGTTATATACTATTACGTGCTAACGTATAACGTTATATACTATTACGTGCTAACGTGTAACGTTATATAGTATTACCTGATGACGTATAACGTTATATACAATTACGTACTAACGTATAACGTTATAAACTAATACGTAATATCGTATAACGTTATATACTAATGCGTAATATCGTATAACGTTATATACTATTACGTACTGACGTAGAACGTTATACACTATTACGTAAAGACGTGTAACGTTATATACTAATACGTAATAACGTATAACGTTATATACTATTACGTACTAACGTATAACGTTATATACCATTACGTAATGACGTATAACGTTATATACTATTATGTGATGACGTATAACCTTATTGAGTATTACCTTATAACGTATAACGTTATATCCTATTACGTACTAACGTATAACGTTTTTATCTAATACGTACTAACGTGTAACGTTATATAGTATTACCTGATGCCGTATAACGTTATATACTATTATGTACTAACATATAACGTTATATACTATTACGTGCTAACGTATAACGTTATAACCTATTACGTACTAACGTGTAACGTTATATAGTATTACGTAATGACGTATAACGTCATATCCTATTACGTACTAACGTATAACGTTATAAACTAATACGTAATGACGTATAACGTTATATACTAATACGTACTAACGTATAACGTTATAAACTAATACGTACTAACATATAACGTTATATACTATTACGTGCTAACGTATAACGTTATAACCTATTACGTACTAACGTATAACGTTATTAACTAATACGTAATGACGTATAACGTTATATACTATTACGTACTAACGTATAACGTTATAAACTAATACGTACTAACATATAACGTTATATACTATTACGTGCTATCGTATAACGTTATATACTATTACGTACTATCGTATAACGTTATATACTATTACGTACTAACGTATAACGTTATATATTATTACGTAATGACGTATAACGTTATATACTATTATGTAATGACGTATAACGTTATTGAGTATTACCTTATAACGTATAACGTTATATCCTATTACGTACTAACGTATAACGTTTTTATCTAATACGTACTAACGTGTAACGTTATATAGTATTACCTGATGCCGTATAACGTTATATACTATTACGTACTAACGTATAACGTTATAAACTAATACGTACTAACATATAACGTTATATACTATTACGTGCTAACGTATAACGTTATATACTATTATGTACTAACGTGTAACGTTATATAGTATTACGTAATGACGTATAACGTAATATCCTATTACGTACTAACGTATAACGTTATAAACTAATACGTAATGACGTATAACGTTATATACTATTACGTACTAACGTATAACGTTATAAACTAATACGTACTAACATATAACGTTATATACTATTACGTGCTAACGTATAACGTTATAACCTATTACGTACTAACGTATAACGTTATAAACTATTACGTACTAACGTGTAACGTTATATACTATTATGTACTAACGTGTAACGTTATGTAGTATTACGTAATGACGTATAACGTTATATACAAATACGTAATAACGTATATCGTTATACACTATTACGTACTAACGTCTAACGTTATATAGTATTACCTGATGTCGTATAACGTTATATACTATTACGTACTAACGCATAACGTTATGTACTATTACGTACTAACGTATAACGTTATATACTCTTACGTACTAACGTGTAACGTTACATAGTATTACCTGATGACGTATAACGTTATATAGTAATACGTAATGACGTATAACGTTATATATTATTACGTAATAACGTATAACGCTATATACTATTACGTACTAACGTAGAACGTTATAAACTAATACGTAATGACGTATAACGATATATACTATTACGTAATAACGTGTAACGTTATATACTAATACGTAATATCGTAAAACGTTATATACTAATACGTAATATCGTATAACGTTATATACTATTACGTACTAACGTATAACGTTATGTACTATTACGTACTAACGTATAACGTTATATTCTATTACGTACTAACGTGTAACGTTATATAGTATTACCTAATGACGTATAACGTTATATACTATTACGTACTAACGTATAACGTTATATCCTATTACGTAATATCGTATAACGATATATACTATTACGTACTACCGTATAACGTTATATACTATTACGTACTATCGTATAACGTTATATACTATTACGTACTATCGTATAACGTTATATACTATTACGTACTAACGTATAACGTTATATATTATTACGTAATGACGTATAACGTTATATACTATTATGTAATGACGTATAACGTTATTGAGTATTACCTTATAACGTATAACGTTATATCCTATTACGTACTAACGTATAACGTTATTATCTAATACGTACTAACGTGTAACGTTATATAGTATTACCTGATGCCGTATAACGTTATATACTATTACGTACTAACGTATAACGTTATAAACTAATACGTAATGACGTATAACGTTATATACTATTACGTACTAACGTATAACGTTATAAACTAATACGTACTAACATATAACGTTATATACTATTACGTGCTAACGTATAACGTTATATACTATTACGTGCTAACGTGTAACGTTATATAGTATTACCTGATGACGTATAACGTTATATACAATTACGTACTAACGTATAATGTTATAAACTAATACGTAATATCGTATAACGTTATATACTAATACGTAATATCGTATAACGTTATATACTATTACGTACTGACGTATAACGTTATACACTATTACGTAAAGACGTGTAACGTTATATACTAATACGTAATAACGTATAACGTTATTATCTAATACGTACTAACGTGTAACGTTATATAGTATTACCTGATGCCGTATAACGTTATATACTATTACGTACTAACGTATAACGTTATAAACTAATACGTACTAACATATAACGTTATATACTATTACGTGCTAACGTATAACGTTATATACTATTATGTACTAACGTGTAACGTTATATAGTATTACGTAATGACGTATAACGTCATATCCTATTACGTACTAACGTATAACGTTATAAGCTAATACGTAATGACGTATAACGTTATATACTATTACGTACTAACGTATAACGTTATAAACTAATACGTACTGACATATAACGTTATATACTATTACGTGCTAACGTATAACGCTATAACCTATTACGTACTAACGTATAACGTTATAAACTATTACGTACTAACGTGTAACGTTATATACTATTATGTACTAACGTGTAACGTTATATAGTATTACGTAATGACGTATAACGTCATATCCTATTACGTACTAACGTATAACGTTATATACTAATACGTAATAACGTATAACGCTATATACTATTACGTACTAACTTAGAACGTTATAAACTAATACGTAATGACGTATAACGATATATACTATTACGTAATAACGTGTAACGTTATATACTAATACGTAATATCGTAAAACGTTATATACTAATACGTAATATCGTATAACGTTATATACTATTACGTACTAACGTATAACGTTATGTACTATTACGTACTAACGTATAACGTTATATTCTATTACGTACTAACGTGTAACGTTATATAGTATTACCTAATGACGTATAACGTTATATACTATTACGTACTAACGTATAACGTTATAAACTAATACGTAATGACGTATAACGTTATATACTATTACGTACTAACGTATAACGTTATAAACTAATACGTACTAACATATAACGTTATATACTATTACGTGCTAACGTATAACGTTATATACTATTACGTGCTAACGTTTAACGTTATATAGCATTACCTGATGACGTATAACGTTATATACAATTACGTACTAACGTATAACGTTATAAACTAATACGTAATATCGTATAACGTTATATACTAATACGTAATATCGTATAACGTTATATACTATTACGTACTGACGTATAACGTTATACACTATTACGTAAAGACGTGTAACGTTATATACTAATACGTAATAACGTATAACGTTATATACTATTACGTACTAACGTATAACGTTATATACTATTACGTAATGACGTATAACGTCATATACTATTATGTAATGACGTATAACCTTATTGACTATTACCTTATAACGTATAACGTTATAACCTATTACGTACTAACGTATAACGTTATACTCTATTACGTACTAACGTATAACGTTATAAACTAATACGTAATGACGTATAACGTTATATACTATTACGTACTAACGTATAACGTTATAAACTAATACGTACTAACATATAACGTTATATACTATTACGTGCTAACGTATAACGTTATAACCTATTACGTACTAACGTATAACGTTATAAACTAATACGTAATGACGTATAACGTTATATACTATTACGTACTAACGTATCACGTTATAAACTAATACGTACTAACATATAACGTTATATACTATTACGTACTAACGTATAACGTTATATATTATTACGTAATGACGTATAACGTTATATACTATTATGTAATGACGTATAACGTTATTGAGTATTACCTTATAACGTATAACGTTATATCCTATTACGTACTAACGTATAACGTTATTATCTAACACGTACTAACGTGTAACGTTATATAGTATTACCTGATGCCGTATAACGTTATATACTATTACGTACTAACGTCTAACGTTATAAGCTAATACGTAATGACGTATAACGTTATATACTATTATGTAATGACGTATAACCTTATTGAGTATTACCTTATAACGTATAACGTTATATCCTATTACGTACTAACGTATAACGTTATTATCTAATACGAACTAACGTGTAACGTTATATAGTATTTCCTGATGCCGTATAACGTTATATACTATTACGTACTAACGTATAACGTTATAAACTAATACGTAATGACGTATAACGTTATATACTATTACGTACTAACGTATAACGTTATAAACTAATATGTACTAACATATAACGTTATATACTATTACGTGCTAACGTCTAACGTTATATACTATTACGTGCTATCGTGTAACGTTATATAGTATTACCTGATGACGTATAACGTTATATACAATTACGTACTAACGTATAACGTTATAAACCAATACGTAATATCGTATAACGTTATATACTAATACGTAATATCGTATAACGTTATATACTATTACGTAATAACGTATAACGTTATACACTATTACGTAAAGACGTATAACGTTATATCCTATTACGTACTAACGTATAACGTTATTATCTAATACGTACTAACGTGTAACGTTATATAGTATTACCTGATGACGTATAACGTTATATACAATTACGTACTAACGTATAACGTTATAAACTAATACGTAATATCGTATAACGTTATATACTAATACGTAATATCGTATAACGTTATATACTATTACGTAATAACGTATAACGTTATACACTATTGCGTAAAGACGTATAACGTTATATCCTATTACGTACTAACGTATAACGTTATTATCTAATACGTACTAACGTGTAACGTTATATAGTATTACCTGATGCCGTATAACGTTATATACTATTACGTACTAACGTATAACGTTATAAACTAACACGTACTAACATATAACGTTATATACTATTACGTGCTAACGTATAACGTTATATACTATTACGTGCTATCGTGTAACGTTATATAGTATTACCTGATGACGTATAACGTTATATACAATTACGTACTAACGTATAACGTTATAAACTAATACGTAATATCGTATAACGTTATATACTAATACGTAATATCGTATAACGTTATATACTATTGCGTACTAACGTATAACGTTATACACTATTACGTACTAACGTGTAACGTAATATACTATTACGTACTAACGTAGAAGGTTATAAAATAATACGTAATGACGTATAACGATATATACTATTACGTAATAACGTGTAACGTTATATACTAATACGTAATATCGTATAACGTTATATACTAATACGTAATATCGTATATCGTTATATACTATTACGTACTAACGTATAACGTTATAAACTAATACGTACTAACATATAACGTTATATACTATTACGTACTAACGTATAACGTTATATATTATTACGTAATGACGTATAACGTTATATACTATTATGGAATGACGTATAACGTTATTGAGTATTACCTTATAACGTATAACGTTATATCCTATTACGTACTAACGTGTAACGTTATATACTATTATGTACTAACGTGTAACGTTATATAGTATTACGTAATGACGTATAACGTTATATACAAATACGTAATAACGTATATCGTTATACACTATTACGTACTAACGTGTAACGTTTTATAGTATTACCTGATGTCGTATAACGTTATATACTATTACGTACTAACGCATAACGTTATGTACTATTACGTACTAACGTATAACGTTATATTCTATTACGTACTAACGTGTAACGTTATATAGTATTACCTAATGACGTATAACGTTATATACTATTACGTACTTACGTATAACGTTATATCCTATTACGTAATATCGTATAACGATATATACTATTACGTACTACCGTATAACGTTATATACTATTACGTACTATCGTATAACGTTATATACTATTACGTACTATCGTATAACGTTATATACTATTTCGTACTAACGTATAACGTTATATATTATTACGTAATGACGTATAACGTTATATACTATTATGTAATGACGTATAACGTTATTGAGTATTACCTTATAACGTATAACGTTATATCCTATTACGTACTAACGTATAACGTTATTATCTAATATGTACTAACGTGTAACGTTATATAGTATTACCTGATGCCGTATAACGTTATATACTATTACGTACTAACGTATAACGTTATAAACTAATACGTAATGACGTATAACGTTATATACTATTACGTACTAACGTATAACGTTATAAACTAATACGTACTAACATATAACGTTATATACTATTACGTGCTAACGTATAACGTTATATACTATTACGTGCTAACGTTTAACGTTATATAGTATTACCTGATGACGTATAACGTTATATACAATTACGTACTAACGTATAACGTTATAAACTAATACGTAATATCGTATAACGTTATATACTAGTACGTAATATCGTATAACGTTATATACTATTACGTACTGACGTAGAACGTTATACACTATTACGTAAAGACGTGTAACGTTATATACTAATACGTAATAACGTATAACGTTATATACTATTACGTACTAACGTATAACGTTATATACCATTACGTAATGACGTATAACGTTATATACTACTATGTGATGACGTATAACCTTATTGAGTATTACCTTATAACGTATAACGTTATAACCTATTACGTACTAACGTATAACGTTATAAACTAATACGTACTGACATATAACGTTATATACTATTACGTGCTAACGTATAACGCTATAACCTATTACGTACTAACGTATAACGTTATAAACTATTACGTACTAACGTGTAACGTTATATACTATTATGTACTAACGTGTAACGTTATATAGTATTACGTAATGACGTATAACGTCATATCCTATTACGTACTAACGTATAACGTTATAAGCTAATACGTAATGACGTATAACGTTATATACTATTACGTACTAACGTATAACGTTATAAACTAATACGTACTGACATATAACGTTATATACTATTACGTGCTAACGTATAACGCTATAACCTATTACGTACTAACGTATAACGTTATAAACTATTACGTACTAACGTGTAACGTTATATACTATTATGTACTAACGTGTAACGTTATATAGTATTACGTAATGACGTATAACGTCATATCCTATTACGTACTAACGTATAACGTTATATACTAATACGTAATAACGTATAACGCTATATACTATTACGTACTAACTTAGAACGTTATAAACTAATACGTAATGACGTATAACGATATATACTATTACGTAATAACGTGTAACGTTATATACTAATACGTAATATCGTAAAACGTTATATACTAATACGTAATATCGTATAACGTTATATACTATTACGTACTAACGTATAACGTTATGTACTATTACGTACTAACGTATAACGTTATATTCTATTACGTACTAACGTGTAACGTTATATAGTATTACCTAATGACGTATAACGTTATATACTATTACGTACTAACGTATAACGTTATAAACTAATACGTAATGACGTATAACGTTATATACTATTACGTACTAACGTATAACGTTATAAACTAATACGTACTAACATATAACGTTATATACTATTACGTGCTAACGTATAACGTTATATACTATTACGTGCTAACGTTTAACGTTATATAGCATTACCTGATGACGTATAACGTTATATACAATTACGTACTAACGTATAACGTTATAAACTAATACGTAATATCGTATAACGTTATATACTAATACGTAATATCGTATAACGTTATATACTATTACGTACTGACGTATAACGTTATACACTATTACGTAAAGACGTGTAACGTTATATACTAATACGTAATAACGTATAACGTTATATACTATTACGTACTAACGTATAACGTTATATACTATTACGTAATGACGTATAACGTCATATACTATTATGTAATGACGTATAACCTTATTGACTATTACCTTATAACGTATAACGTTATAACCTATTACGTACTAACGTATAACGTTATACTCTATTACGTACTAACGTATAACGTTATAAACTAATACGTAATGACGTATAACGTTATATACTATTACGTACTAACGTATAACGTTATAAACTAATACGTACTAACATATAACGTTATATACTATTACGTGCTAACGTATAACGTTATAACCTATTACGTACTAACGTATAACGTTATAAACTAATACGTAATGACGTATAACGTTATATACTATTACGTACTAACGTATCACGTTATAAACTAATACGTACTAACATATAACGTTATATACTATTACGTACTAACGTATAACGTTATATATTATTACGTAATGACGTATAACGTTATATACTATTATGTAATGACGTATAACGTTATTGAGTATTACCTTATAACGTATAACGTTATATCCTATTACGTACTAACGTATAACGTTATTATCTAACACGTACTAACGTGTAACGTTATATAGTATTACCTGATGCCGTATAACGTTATATACTATTACGTACTAACGTCTAACGTTATAAGCTAATACGTAATGACGTATAACGTTATATACTATTATGTAATGACGTATAACCTTATTGAGTATTACCTTATAACGTATAACGTTATATCCTATTACGTACTAACGTATAACGTTATTATCTAATACGAACTAACGTGTAACGTTATATAGTATTTCCTGATGCCGTATAACGTTATATACTATTACGTACTAACGTATAACGTTATAAACTAATACGTAATGACGTATAACGTTATATACTATTACGTACTAACGTATAACGTTATAAACTAATATGTACTAACATATAACGTTATATACTATTACGTGCTAACGTCTAACGTTATATACTATTACGTGCTATCGTGTAACGTTATATAGTATTACCTGATGACGTATAACGTTATATACAATTACGTACTAACGTATAACGTTATAAACCAATACGTAATATCGTATAACGTTATATACTAATACGTAATATCGTATAACGTTATATACTATTACGTACTAACGTATAACGTTATACACTATTACGTAATAACGTATAACGTTATATCCTATTACGTACTAACGTATAACGTTATTATCTAATACGTACTAACGTGTAACGTTATATAGTATTACCTGATGACGTATAACGTTATATACAATTACGTACTAACGTATAACGTTATAAACTAATACGTAATATCGTATAACGTTATATACTAATACGTAATATCGTATAACGTTATATACTATTACGTAATAACGTATAACGTTATACACTATTGCGTAAAGACGTATAACGTTATATCCTATTACGTACTAACGTATAACGTTATTATCTAATACGTACTAACGTGTAACGTTATATAGTATTACCTGATGCCGTATAACGTTATATACTATTACGTACTAACGTATAACGTTATAAACTAACACGTACTAACATATAACGTTATATACTATTACGTGCTAACGTATAACGTTATATACTATTACGTGCTATCGTGTAACGTTATATAGTATTACCTGATGACGTATAACGTTATATACAATTACGTACTAACGTATAACGTTATAAACTAATACGTAATATCGTATAACGTTATATACTAATACGTAATATCGTATAACGTTATATACTATTGCGTACTAACGTATAACGTTATACACTATTACGTACTAACGTGTAACGTAATATACTATTACGTACTAACGTAGAAGGTTATAAAATAATACGTAATGACGTATAACGATATATACTATTACGTAATAACGTGTAACGTTATATACTAATACGTAATATCGTATAACGTTATATACTAATACGTAATATCGTATATCGTTATATACTATTACGTACTAACGTATAACGTTATAAACTAATACGTACTAACATATAACGTTATATACTATTACGTACTAACGTATAACGTTATATATTATTACGTAATGACGTATAACGTTATATACTATTATGGAATGACGTATAACGTTATTGAGTATTACCTTATAACGTATAACGTTATATCCTATTACGTACTAACGTGTAACGTTATATACTATTATGTACTAACGTGTAACGTTATATAGTATTACGTAATGACGTATAACGTTATATACAAATACGTAATAACGTATATCGTTATACACTATTACGTACTAACGTGTAACGTTTTATAGTATTACCTGATGTCGTATAACGTTATATACTATTACGTACTAACGCATAACGTTATGTACTATTACGTACTAACGTATAACGTTATATTCTATTACGTACTAACGTGTAACGTTATATAGTATTACCTAATGACGTATAACGTTATATACTATTACGTACTTACGTATAACGTTATATCCTATTACGTAATATCGTATAACGATATATACTATTACGTACTACCGTATAACGTTATATACTATTACGTACTATCGTATAACGTTATATACTATTACGTACTATCGTATAACGTTATATACTATTTCGTACTAACGTATAACGTTATATATTATTACGTAATGACGTATAACGTTATATACTATTATGTAATGACGTATAACGTTATTGAGTATTACCTTATAACGTATAACGTTATATCCTATTACGTACTAACGTATAACGTTATTATCTAATATGTACTAACGTGTAACGTTATATAGTATTACCTGATGCCGTATAACGTTATATACTATTACGTACTAACGTATAACGTTATAAACTAATACGTAATGACGTATAACGTTATATACTATTACGTACTAACGTATAACGTTATAAGCTAATACGTACTAACATATAACGTTATATACTATTACGTGCTAACGTATAACGTTATATACTATTACGTGCTAACGTTTAACGTTATATAGTATTACCTGATGACGTATAACGTTATATACAATTACGTACTAACGTATAACGTTATAAACTAATACGTAATATCGTATAACGTTATATACTAGTACGTAATATCGTATAACGTTATATACTATTACGTACTGACGTAGAACGTTATACACTATTACGTAAAGACGTGTAACGTTATATACTAATACGTAATAACGTATAACGTTATATACTATTACGTACTAACGTATAACGTTATATACCATTACGTAATGACGTATAACGTTATATACTACTATGTGATGACGTATAACCTTATTGAGTATTACCTTATAACGTATAACGTTATAACCTATTACGTACTAACGTATAACGTTATAAACTAATACGTACTAACATATAACGTTATATACTATTACGTGCTAACGTATAACGTTATAACCTATTACGTACTAACGTGTAACGTTATATAGTATTACGTAATGACGTATAACGTCATATCCCATTACGTACTAACGTATAACGTTATAAACTAATACGTAATGACGTATAACGTTATATACTATTACGTACTAACGTATAACGTTATAAACTAATACGTACTAACATATAACGTTATATACTATTACGTGCTAACGTATAACGTTATAACCTATTACGTACTAACGTATAACGTTATAAACTAATACGTAATGACGTATAACGTTATATACTATTACGTACTAACGTATATCGTTATAAACTAATACGTACTAACATATAACGTTATATACTATTACGTGCTATCGTATAACGTTATATACTATTACGTACTATCGTATAACGTTATATACTATTACGTACTAACGTATAACGTTATATATTATTACGTAATGACGTATAACGTTATAAACTATTACGTACTAACGTGTAACGTTATATACTATTATGTACTAACGTGTAACGTTATATAGTATTACGTAATGACGTATAACGTTATATACAAATACGTAATAACGTATATCGTTATACACTATTACGTACTAACGTGTAACGTTATATAGTATTACCTGATGTCGTATAACGTTATATACTATTACGTACTAACGCATAACGTTATGTACTATTACGTACTAACGTATAACGTTATATTCTATTACGTACTAACGTGTAACGTTATATAGTATTACCTAATGACGTATAACGTTATATACTATTACGTACTTACGTATAACGTTATATCCTATTACGTAATATCGTATAACGATATATACTATTACGTACTACCGTATAACGTTATATACTATTACGTACTATCGTATAACGTTATATACTATTACGTACTATCGTATAACGTTATATACTATTACGTACTAACGTATAACGTTATATATTATTACGTAATGACGTATAACGTTATATACTATTATGTAATGACGTATAACGTTATTGAGTATTACCTTATAACGTATAACGTTATATCCTATTACGTACTAACGTATAACGTTATTATCTAATACGTACTAACGTGTAACGTTATATAGTATTACCTGATGCCGTATAACGTTATATACTATTACGTACTAACGTATAACGTTATAAACTAATACGTAATGACGTATAACGTTATATACTATTACGTACTAACGTATAACGTTATAAACTAATACGTACTAACATATAACGTTATATACTATTACGTGCTAACGTATAACGTTATATACTATTACGTGCTAACGTGTAACGTTATATAGTATTACCTGATGACGTATAACGTTATATACAATTACGTACTAACGTATAACGTTATAAACTAATACGTAATATCGTATAACGTTATATACTAATGCGTAATATCGTATAACGTTATATACTATTACGTACTGACGTAGAACGTTATACACTATTACGTAAAGACGTGTAACGTTATATACTAATACGTAATAACGTATAACGTTATATACTATTACGTACTAACGTATAACGTTATATACCATTACGTAATGACGTATAACGTTATATACTATTATGTGATGACGTATAACCTTATTGAGTATTACCTTATAACGTATAACGTTATATCCTATTACGTACTAACGTATAACGTTTTTATCTAATACGTACTAACGTGTAACGTTATATAGTATTACCTGATGCCGTATAACGTTATATACTATTATGTACTAACATATAACGTTATATACTATTACGTGCTAACGTATAACGTTATAACCTATTACGTACTAACGTGTAACGTTATATAGTATTACGTAATGACGTATAACGTCATATCCTATTACGTACTAACGTATAACGTTATAAACTAATACGTAATGACGTATAACGTTATATACTAATACGTACTAACGTATAACGTTATAAACTAATACGTACTAACATATAACGTTATATACTATTACGTGCTAACGTATAACGTTATAACCTATTACGTACTAACGTATAACGTTATTAACTAATACGTAATGACGTATAACGTTATATACTATTACGTACTAACGTATAACGTTATAAACTAATACGTACTAACATATAACGTTATATACTATTACGTGCTATCGTATAACGTTATATACTATTACGTACTATCGTATAACGTTATATACTATTACGTACTAACGTATAACGTTATATATTATTACGTAATGACGTATAACGTTATATACTATTATGTAATGACGTATAACGTTATTGAGTATTACCTTATAACGTATAACGTTATATCCTATTACGTACTAACGTATAACGTTTTTATCTAATACGTACTAACGTGTAACGTTATATAGTATTACCTGATGCCGTATAACGTTATATACTATTACGTACTAACGTATAACGTTATAAACTAATACGTACTAACATATAACGTTATATACTATTACGTGCTAACGTATAACGTTATATACTATTATGTACTAACGTGTAACGTTATATAGTATTACGTAATGACGTATAACGTAATATCCTATTACGTACTAACGTATAACGTTATAAACTAATACGTAATGACGTATAACGTTATATACTATTACGTACTAACGTATAACGTTATAAACTAATACGTACTAACATATAACGTTATATACTATTACGTGCTAACGTATAACGTTATAACCTATTACGTACTAACGTATAACGTTATAAACTATTACGTACTAACGTGTAACGTTATATACTATTATGTACTAACGTGTAACGTTATGTAGTATTACGTAATGACGTATAACGTTATATACAAATACGTAATAACGTATATCGTTATACACTATTACGTACTAACGTCTAACGTTATATAGTATTACCTGATGTCGTATAACGTTATATACTATTACGTACTAACGCATAACGTTATGTACTATTACGTACTAACGTATAACGTTATATACTCTTACGTACTAACGTGTAACGTTACATAGTATTACCTGATGACGTATAACGTTATATAGTAATACGTAATGACGTATAACGTTATATATTATTACGTAATAACGTATAACGCTATATACTATTACGTACTAACGTAGAACGTTATAAACTAATACGTAATGACGTATAACGATATATACTATTACGTAATAACGTGTAACGTTATATACTAATACGTAATATCGTAAAACGTTATATACTAATACGTAATATCGTATAACGTTATATACTATTACGTACTAACGTATAACGTTATGTACTATTACGTACTAACGTATAACGTTATATTCTATTACGTACTAACGTGTAACGTTATATAGTATTACCTAATGACGTATAACGTTATATACTATTACGTACTAACGTATAACGTTATATCCTATTACGTAATATCGTATAACGATATATACTATTACGTACTACCGTATAACGTTATATACTATTACGTACTATCGTATAACGTTATATACTATTACGTACTATCGTATAACGTTATATACTATTACGTACTAACGTATAACGTTATATATTATTACGTAATGACGTATAACGTTATATACTATTATGTAATGACGTATAACGTTATTGAGTATTACCTTATAACGTATAACGTTATATCCTATTACGTACTAACGTATAACGTTATTATCTAATACGTACTAACGTGTAACGTTATATAGTATTACCTGATGCCGTATAACGTTATATACTATTACGTACTAACGTATAACGTTATAAACTAATACGTAATGACGTATAACGTTATATACTATTACGTACTAACGTATAACGTTATAAACTAATACGTACTAACATATAACGTTATATACTATTACGTGCTAACGTATAACGTTATATACTATTACGTGCTAACGTGTAACGTTATATAGTATTACCTGATGACGTATAACGTTATATACAATTACGTACTAACGTATAATGTTATAAACTAATACGTAATATCGTATAACGTTATATACTAATACGTAATATCGTATAACGTTATATACTATTACGTACTGACGTATAACGTTATACACTATTACGTAAAGACGTGTAACGTTATATACTAATACGTAATAACGTATAACGTTATTATCTAATACGTACTAACGTGTAACGTTATATAGTATTACCTGATGCCGTATAACGTTATATACTATTACGTACTAACGTATAACGTTATAAACTAATACGTACTAACATATAACGTTATATACTATTACGTGCTAACGTATAACGTTATATACTATTATGTACTAACGTGTAACGTTATATAGTATTACGTAATGACGTATAACGTCATATCCTATTACGTACTAACGTATAACGTTATAAGCTAATACGTAATGACGTATAACGTTATATACTATTACGTACTAACGTATAACGTTATAAACTAATACGTACTGACATATAACGTTATATACTATTACGTGCTAACGTATAACGCTATAACCTATTACGTACTAACGTATAACGTTATAAACTATTACGTACTAACGTGTAACGTTATATACTATTATGTACTAACGTGTAACGTTATATAGTATTACGTAATGACGTATAACGTCATATCCTATTACGTACTAACGTATAACGTTATATACTAATACGTAATAACGTATAACGCTATATACTATTACGTACTAACTTAGAACGTTATAAACTAATACGTAATGACGTATAACGATATATACTATTACGTAATAACGTGTAACGTTATATACTAATACGTAATATCGTAAAACGTTATATACTAATACGTAATATCGTATAACGTTATATACTATTACGTACTAACGTATAACGTTATGTACTATTACGTACTAACGTATAACGTTATATTCTATTACGTACTAACGTGTAACGTTATATAGTATTACCTAATGACGTATAACGTTATATACTATTACGTACTAACGTATAACGTTATAAACTAATACGTAATGACGTATAACGTTATATACTATTACGTACTAACGTATAACGTTATAAACTAATACGTACTAACATATAACGTTATATACTATTACGTGCTAACGTATAACGTTATATACTATTACGTGCTAACGTTTAACGTTATATAGCATTACCTGATGACGTATAACGTTATATACAATTACGTACTAACGTATAACGTTATAAACTAATACGTAATATCGTATAACGTTATATACTAATACGTAATATCGTATAACGTTATATACTATTACGTACTGACGTATAACGTTATACACTATTACGTAAAGACGTGTAACGTTATATACTAATACGTAATAACGTATAACGTTATATACTATTACGTACTAACGTATAACGTTATATACTATTACGTAATGACGTATAACGTCATATACTATTATGTAATGACGTATAACCTTATTGACTATTACCTTATAACGTATAACGTTATAACCTATTACGTACTAACGTATAACGTTATACTCTATTACGTACTAACGTATAACGTTATAAACTAATACGTAATGACGTATAACGTTATATACTATTACGTACTAACGTATAACGTTATAAACTAATACGTACTAACATATAACGTTATATACTATTACGTGCTAACGTATAACGTTATAACCTATTACGTACTAACGTATAACGTTATAAACTAATACGTAATGACGTATAACGTTATATACTATTACGTACTAACGTATCACGTTATAAACTAATACGTACTAACATATAACGTTATATACTATTACGTACTAACGTATAACGTTATATATTATTACGTAATGACGTATAACGTTATATACTATTATGTAATGACGTATAACGTTATTGAGTATTACCTTATAACGTATAACGTTATATCCTATTACGTACTAACGTATAACGTTATTATCTAACACGTACTAACGTGTAACGTTATATAGTATTACCTGATGCCGTATAACGTTATATACTATTACGTACTAACGTCTAACGTTATAAGCTAATACGTAATGACGTATAACGTTATATACTATTATGTAATGACGTATAACCTTATTGAGTATTACCTTATAACGTATAACGTTATATCCTATTACGTACTAACGTATAACGTTATTATCTAATACGAACTAACGTGTAACGTTATATAGTATTTCCTGATGCCGTATAACGTTATATACTATTACGTACTAACGTATAACGTTATAAACTAATACGTAATGACGTATAACGTTATATACTATTACGTACTAACGTATAACGTTATAAACTAATATGTACTAACATATAACGTTATATACTATTACGTGCTAACGTCTAACGTTATATACTATTACGTGCTATCGTGTAACGTTATATAGTATTACCTGATGACGTATAACGTTATATACAATTACGTACTAACGTATAACGTTATAAACCAATACGTAATATCGTATAACGTTATATACTAATACGTAATATCGTATAACGTTATATACTATTACGTAATAACGTATAACGTTATACACTATTACGTAAAGACGTATAACGTTATATCCTATTACGTACTAACGTATAACGTTATTATCTAATACGTACTAACGTGTAACGTTATATAGTATTACCTGATGACGTATAACGTTATATACAATTACGTACTAACGTATAACGTTATAAACTAATACGTAATATCGTATAACGTTATATACTAATACGTAATATCGTATAACGTTATATACTATTACGTAATAACGTATAACGTTATACACTATTGCGTAAAGACGTATAACGTTATATCCTATTACGTACTAACGTATAACGTTATTATCTAATACGTACTAACGTGTAACGTTATATAGTATTACCTGATGCCGTATAACGTTATATACTATTACGTACTAACGTATAACGTTATAAACTAACACGTACTAACATATAACGTTATATACTATTACGTGCTAACGTATAACGTTATATACTATTACGTGCTATCGTGTAACGTTATATAGTATTACCTGATGACGTATAACGTTATATACAATTACGTACTAACGTATAACGTTATAAACTAATACGTAATATCGTATAACGTTATATACTAATACGTAATATCGTATAACGTTATATACTATTGCGTACTAACGTATAACGTTATACACTATTACGTACTAACGTGTAACGTAATATACTATTACGTACTAACGTAGAAGGTTATAAAATAATACGTAATGAC
This sequence comes from Bombus pascuorum, assembly GCF_905332965.1. Lineage (NCBI taxonomy): Eukaryota > Metazoa > Arthropoda > Insecta > Hymenoptera > Apidae > Bombus > Bombus pascuorum. Next base: position 18,351,435 of record NC_083488.1, read on the forward strand.
GTATAACGATATATACTATTACGTAATAACGTGTAACGTTATATACTAATACGTAATATCGTATAACGTTATATACTAATACGTAATATCGTATATCGTTATATACTATTACGTACTAACGTATAACGTTATAAACTAATACGTACTAACATATAACGTTATATACTATTACGTACTAACGTATAACGTTATATATTATTACGTAATGACGTATAACGTTATATACTATTATGGAATGACGTATAACGTTATTGAGTATTACCTTATAACGTATAACGTTATATCCTATTACGTACTAACGTATAACGTTATTATCTAACACGTACTAACGTGTAACGTTATATAGTATTACCTGATGCCGTATAACGTTATATACTATTACGTACTAACGTCTAACGTTATAAGCTAATACGTAATGACGTATAACGTTATATACTATTATGTAATGACGTATAACCTTATTGAGTATTACCTTATAACGTATAACGTTATATCCTATTACGTACTAACGTATAACGTTATTATCTAATACGAACTAACGTGTAACGTTATATAGTATTTCCTGATGCCGTATAACGTTATATACTATTACGTACTAACGTATAACGTTATAAACTAATACGTAATGACGTATAACGTTATATACTATTACGTACTAACGTATAACGTTATAAACTAATATGTACTAACATATAACGTTATATACTATTACGTGCTAACGTCTAACGTTATATACTATTACGTGCTATCGTGTAACGTTATATAGTATTACCTGATGACGTATAACGTTATATACAATTACGTACTAACGTATAACGTTATAAACCAATACGTAATATCGTATAACGTTATATACTAATACGTAATATCGTATAACGTTATATACTATTACGTAATAACGTATAACGTTATACACTATTACGTAAAGACGTATAACGTTATATCCTATTACGTACTAACGTATAACGTTATTATCTAATACGTACTAACGTGTAACCTTATATAGTATTACCTGATGACGTATAACGTTATATACAATTACGTACTAACGTATAACGTTATAAACTAATACGTAATATCGTATAACGTTATATACTAATACGTAATATCGTATAACGTTATATACTATTACGTAATATCGTATAACGTTATATACTATTACGTAATAACGTATAACGTTATACACTATTACGTAAAGACGTATAACGTTATATCCTATTACGTACTAACGTATAACGTTATTATCTAATACGTACTAACGTGTAACGTTATATAGTATTACCTGATGCCGTATAACGTTATATACTATTACGTACTAACGTATAACGTTATAAACTAACACGTACTAACATATAACGTTATATACTATTACGTGCTAACGTATAACGTTATATACTATTACGTGCTATCGTGTAACGTTATATAGTATTACCTGATGACGTATAACGTTATATACAATTACGTACTAACGTATAACGTTATAAACTAATACGTAATATCGTATAACGTTATATACTAATACGTAATATCGTATAACGTTATATACTATTACGTACTAACGTATAACGTTATACACTATTACGTACTAACGTGTAACGTAATATACTATTACGTACTAACGTAGAACGTTATAAACTAATACGTAATAACGTATAACGTTATATACTATTACGTAATGACGTATAACGTTATATACTATTATGTAATGACGTATAACCTTATTGTGTATTACCTTATAACGTATAACGTTATAACCTATTACGTACTAACGTATAACGTTATACACTATTACGTACTAACGTGTAACGTAATATACTATTACGTACTAACGTAGAACGTTATAAAATAATACGTAATGACGTATAACGATATATACTATTACGTAATAACGTGTAACGTTATATACTAATACGTAATATCGTATAACGTTATATACTAATACGTAATATCGTATATCGTTATATACTATTACGTACTAACGTATAACGTTATAAACTAATACGTACTAACATATAACGTTATATACTATTACGTACTAACGTATAACGTTATATATTATTACGTAATGACGTATAACGTTATATACTATTATGTAATGACGTATAACGTTATTGAGTATTACCTTTTAACGTATAACGTTATATCCTATTACGTACTAACGTATAACGTTATTATCTAACACGTACTAACGTGTAACGTTATATAGTATTACCTGATGCCGTATAACGTTATATACTATTACGTACTAACGTCTAACGTTATAAGCTAATACGTAATGACGTATAACGTTATATACTATTATGTAATGACGTATAACCTTATTGAGTATTACCTTATAACGTATAACGTTATATCCTATTACGTACTAACGTATAACGTTATTATCTAATACGTACTAACGTGTAACGTTATATAGTATTACCTGATGCCGTATAACGTTATATACTATTACGTACTAACGTATAACGTTATAAACTAACACGTACTAACATATAACGTTATATACTATTACGTGCTAACGTATAACGTTATATACTATTACGTGCTATCGTGTAACGTTATATAGTATTACCTGATGACGTATAACGTTATATACAATTACGTACTAACGTATAACGTTATAAACTAATACGTAATATCGTATAACGTTATATACTAATACGTAATATCGTATAACGTTATATACTATTACGTACTAACGTATAACGTTATACACTATTACGTACTAACGTGTAACGTAATATACTATTACGTACTAACGTAGAACGTTATAAACTAATACGTAATAACGTATAACGTTATATACTATTACGTAATGACGTATAACGTTATATACTATTATGTAATGGCGTATAACCTTATTGTGTATTACCTTATAACGTATAACGTTATAACCTATTACGTACTAACGTATAACGTTATACACTATTACGTACTAACGTGTAACGTAATATACTATTACGTACTAACGTAGAACGTTATAAAATAATACGTAATGACGTATAACGATATATACTATTACGTAATAACGTGTAACGTTATATACTAATACGTAATATCGTATAACGTTATATACTAATACGTAATATCGTATATCGTTATATACTATTACGTACTAACGTATAACGTTATAAACTAATACGTACTAACATATAACGTTATATACTATTACGTACTAACGTATAACGTTATATATTATTACGTAATGACGTATAACGTTATATACTATTATGTAATGACGTATAACGTTATTGAGTATTACCTTATAACGTATAACGTTATATCCTATTACGTACTAACGTATAACGTTATTATCTAACACGTACTAACGTGTAACGTTATATAGTATTACCTGATGCCGTATAACGTTATATACTATTACGTACTAACGTCTAACGTTATAAGCTAATACGTAATGACGTATAACGTTATATACTATTATGTAATGACGTATAACCTTATTGAGTATTACCTTATAACGTATAACGTTATAACCTATTACGTACTAACGTATAACGTTATACACTATTACGTACTAACGTGTAACTTTATATACTATTACGTACTAACGTAGAACGTTATAAACTAATACGTACTGACGTATAACGATATATACTATTACGAAAGGACGTATAACGTTATTATCTAATACGTACTAACGTGTAACGTTATATAGTATTACCTGATGCCGTATAACGTTATATACTATTACGTACTAACGTATAACGTTATAAACTAATACGTAACGACGTATAACGTTATATACTATTACGTACTAACGTATAACGTTATTATCTAATACGTACTAACGTGTAACGTTATATAGTATTACCTGATGACGTATAACGTTATATACTATTACGTGCTAACGTGTAACGTTATATAGTATTACCTGATGACGTATAACGTTATATACAATTACGTACTAACGTATAACGTTATATTCCATTACGTACTAACATGTAACGTTATATAGTATTACCTGATGACGTATAACGTGATATAGTAATACGTAATGACGTATAACGTTATATATTATTACGTAATAACGTATAACGCTTTATACTATTACGTACTAACGTAGAACGTTATAAACTATTACGTAATGACGTATAACGATATATACTATTACGTACTAACGTATAACGTTATAAACTAATACGTAATGACGTATAACGTTATATACTATTACGTACTAACGTATAACGTTATAAACTAATACGTAATGACGTATAACGTTATATAGTATTACGTACTAACGTATAACGTTATAAACTAATACGTACTAACATATAACGTTATATACTATTACGTGCTAACGTCTAACGTTATATACTATTACGTGCTATCGTGTAACGTTATATAGTATTACCTGATGACGTATAACGTTATATACAATTACGTACTAACGTATAACGTTATAAACTAATACGTAATATCGTATAACGTTATATACTAATACGTAATATCGTATAACGTTATATACTATTACGTACTAACGTATAACGTTATACACTATTACGTACTAACGTGTAACGTAATATACTATTACGTACTAACGTATAACGTTATATCCTATTACGTAATATCGTATAACGATATATGCTATTACGTACTACCGTATAACGTTATATACTATTACGTACTATCGTATAACGTTATATACTATTACGTACTATTGTATAACGTTATATACTATTACGTACTAACGTATAACGTTATATACTATTACGTAATGACGTATAACGTTATATACTATTATGTAATGACGTATAACGTTATTGAGTATTACCTTATAACGTATAACGTTATATCCTATTACGTACTAACGTATAACGTTATTATCTAATACGTACTAACGTGTAACGATATATACTATTACGTACTAACGTAAAACGTTATAAACTAATACGTAATGACGTATAACGATATATACTATTACGTAATGACGTATAACGTTATATACTATTACGTACTAACGTATAACGTTATATCCTATTACGTACTAACGTATAACGTTATTATCTAATACGTACTAACGTGTAACGTTATATAGTATTACCTGGTGCCGTATAACGTTATATACTATTACGTACTAACGTATAACGTTATAAACTAATACGTAATGACGTATAACGTTATATACTATTACGTACTAACGTATAACGTTATAAACTAATACGTACTATCATATAACGTTATATACTATTACGTGCTAACGTATAACGTTATATACTATTACGTGCTAACGTGTAACGTTATATAGTATTACCTGATGACGTATAACGTTATATACAATTACGTACTAACGTATAACGTTATAAACTAATACGTAATATCGTACAACGTTATATACTAATACGTAATATCGTATAACGTTATATACTATTACGTACTGACGTATAACGTTATACACTATTACGTAAAGACGTATAACGTTATATACTAATACGTAATAACGTATAACGTTATATACTATTACGTACTAACGTATAACGTTATATACTATTACGTAATGACGTATAACGTTATATACTATTATGTAATGACGTATAACCTTATTGAGTATTACCTTATAACGTATAACGTTATAACCTATTACGTACTAACGTATAACGTTATACACTATTACGTACTAACGTGTAACGTTATATACTATTACGTACTAACGTAGAACGTTATAAACTAATACGTAATGACGTATAACGATATATACTATTACGAAATGACGTATAACGTTATATACTATTACGTACTAACGTATAACGTTATATCCTATTACGTAATATCGTATAACGATATATACTATTACGTACTACCGTATAACGTTATATACTATTACGTACTATCGTATAACGTTATATACTATTACGTACTATCGTATAACGTTATATACTATTACGTACTAACGTATAACGTTATATACTATTACGTAATGACGTATAACGTTATATACTATTATGTAATGACGTATAACGTTATTGAGTATTACCTTATAACGTATAACGTTATATCCTATTACGTACTAACGTATAACGTTATTATCTAATACGTACTACCGTGTAACGTTATATAGTATTACCTGATGCCGTATAACGTTATATACTATTACGTACTAACGTATAACGTTATAAACTAATACGTAATGACGTATAACGTTATATACTATTACGTACTAACGTATAACGTTATACACTAATACGTACTAACATATAACGTTATATACTATTACGTGCTAACGTATAACGTTATAAACTAATACGTAATGACGTATAACGTTATATACTATTACGTAATGACGTATAACGTTATATACTATTACGTACTAACGTATAACGTTATAAACTAATACGTAATGACGTATAACGTTATATACTATTACGTACTAACGTATAATGTTATAAACTAGTACGTACTAACATATAACGTTATAAACTAATACGTAATGACGTATAACGTTATATACAAATACGTAATAACGTATATCGTTATACACTATTACGTACTAACGTGTAACGTTATATAGTATTACCTGATGTCCTATAACGTTATATACTATTACGTACTAACGCATAACGTTATGTACTATTACGTACTAACGTATAACGTTATATACTAATACGTAATATCGTATAACGTTATATACTATTACGTACTAACGTATAACGTTATGTACTATTACGTACTAACGTATAACGTTATAAACTAATACGTAATGACGTATAACGTTATATACTATTACGTACTAACGTATGATGTTATAAACTAGTACGTACTAACATATAACGTTATAAACTAATACGTAATGACGTATAACGTTATATACAAATACGTAATAACGTATATCGTTATACACTATTACGTACTAACGTGTAACGTTATATAGTATTACCTGATGTCCTATAACGTTATATACTATTACGTACTAACGCATAACGTTATGTACTATTACGTACTAACGTATAACGTTATATACTAATACGTAATATCGTATAACGTTATATACTATTACGTACTAACGTATAACGTTATGTACTATTACGTACTAACGTATAACGTTATATTCTATTACGTACTGACGTGTAACGTTATATAGTATTACCTGTTGCCGTATAACGTTATATACTATTACGTACTAACGTATAACGTTATAAACTAATACGTAACGACGTATAACGTTATATACTATTACGTACTAACGTATAACGTTATAAACTAATACGTACTAACATATAACGTTATATACTATTACGTGCTAACGTATAACGTTATATACTTTTACGTGCTAACGTGTAACGTTATATAGTATTACCTGATGACGTATAACGTTATATACAATTACGTACTAACGTATAACGTTATATTCCATTACGTACTAACATGTAACGTTATATAGTATTACCTGATGACGTATAACGTTATATAGTAATACGTAATGACGTATAACGTTATATATTATTACGTAATAACGTATAACGCTTTATACTATTACGTACTAACGTAGAACGTTATAAACTAATACGTAATGACGTATAACGATATATACTATTACGTACTAACGTATAACGTTATAAACTAATACGTAATGACGTATAACGTTATATACTATTACGTACTAACGTATAACGTTATAAACTAATACGTAATATCGTATAACGTTATATACTAATACGTAATATCGTATAACGTTATATACTATTACGTACTAACGTATAACGTTATACACTATTACGTAAAGACGTATATCGTTATATACTAATACGTAATAACGTATAACGTTATATACTATTACGTACTAACGTATAACGTTATATACTATTACGTAATGACGTATAACGTTATAAACTAATACTTAATGACGTATAACGTTATATACTATTACGTACTAACATATAACGTTATAAACTAATACGAACTAACGTATAACGGTATTTACTATTACGTGCTAACGTATAACGTTATATACTATTACGTGCTAACGTGTAACGTTATATACTATTACGTACTAACGTATAACGTTATATACTAGTACGTAATGACGTATAACGTTATATACTAATACTTAACAACGTATAACGTTATATACTAATACGTAATGACGTATAACGTTATATACTATTACGTACTAACGTATAACGCTATAAACTAATACGTAATGACGTATAACGATATATACTATTACGAAATGACGTATAACGTTATATACTACTACGTACTAACGTATAACGTTATATCCTATTACGTAATATCGTATAACGGTATATACTATTACGTACTACCGTATAACGTTATATACTATTACGTACTATCGTATAAAGTTATATACTATTACGTACTATCGTATAACGTTATATACTATTACGTACTAACGTATAACGTTATATACTATTACGTAATGACGTATAACGTTATATACTATTATGTAATGACGTATAACGTTATTGAGTATTACCTTATAACGTATAACGTTATATCCTATTACGTACTAACGTATAACGTTATTATCTAATACGTACTAACGTGTAACGTTATATAGTATTACCTGATGCCGTATAACGTTATATAGAATTACGTACTAACGTATAACGTTATAAACTAATACGTAATGACGTATAACGTTATATACTATTACGTACTAACGTATAACGTTATAAACTAATACGTACTAACATATAACGTTATATACTATTACGTGCTAACGTATAACGTTATATACTATTACGTAATGACATATAACGTTATATACTATTATGTAATGACGTATAACGTTATTGAGTATTACCTTATAACGTATAACGTTATAACCTATTACGTACTAACGTATAACGTTATAAACTATTACGTACTAACGTGTAACGTTATATACTATTATGTACTAACGTGTAACGTTATATACTATTACGTACTAACGTATAACGTTATACACTAATACGTACCAACATATAACGTTATATACTATTACGTGCTAACGTATAACGTTATAAACTAATACGTAATGACGTATAACGTCGTATCCTATTACGTTCTAACGTATAACGTTATAAACTAATACGTAATGACGTATAACGTTATATACTATTACGTACTAACGTATAACGTTATACACTAATACGTACCAACATATAACGTTATATACTATTACGTGCTAACGTATAACGTTATAAACTAATACGTAATGACGTATAACGTTATATACTATTACGTAATGACGTATAACGTTATATACTATTACGTACTAACGTATAACGTTATAAACTAATACGTAATGACGTATAACGTTATATACTATTACGTACTAACGTATAATGTTATAAACTATTACGGACTAACATATAACGTTACATACTATTACGTGCTAACGTATAACGTTATATACTATTACGTGCTAACGTGTGACGTTATATACTAATACGTAATATCGTATAACGTTATATACTATTACGTACTAACGTGTAACGTTATAAACTAATACGTAATGACGTATAACGTTATATACAAATACGTAATAACGTATATCGTTATACACTATTACGTACTAACGTGTAACGTTATATAGTATTACCTGATGTCGTATAACGTTATATACTATTACGTACTAACGCATAACGTTATGTACTATTACGTACTAACGTATAACGTTATATACTAATACGTAATATCGTATAACGTTATATACTATTACGTACTAACGTATAACGTTATGTACTATTACGTACTAACGTATAACGTTATATTCTATTACGTACTGACGTGTAACGTTATATAGTATTACCTGATGTCGTATAACGTTATATACTATTACGTACTAACGCATAGCGTTATGTACTATTACGTACTAACGTATAACGTTATATACTAATACGTAATATCGTATAACGTTATATACTATTACGTACTAACGTATAACGTTATGTACTATTACGTACTAACGTATAACGTTATATTCTATTACGTACTGACGTGTAACGTTATATAGTATTACCTGATGTCGTATAACGTTATATACTATTACGTACTAACGCATAACGTTATGTACTATTACGTACTAACGTATAACGTTATATACTAATACGTAATATCGTATAACGTTATATACTATTACGTACTAACGTATAACGTTATGTACTATTACGTACTAACGTATAACGTTATATTCTATTACGTACTAACGTATAACGTTAAATACTAATACGTAATATCGTATAACGTTATATACTATTACGTGCTAACGTATAACGTTATATACTATTACGTGCTAACGTGTAACGTTATATAGTATTACCTGATGACGTATAACGTTATATACAATTACGTACTAACGTATAACGTTATAAACTAATACGTAATATCGTATAACGTTATATACTAATACGTAATATCGTATAACGTTATATACTATTACGTGCTAACGTGTAACGTTATATAGTATTACCTGATGACGTATAACGTTATATACAATTACGTACTAACGTATAACGTTATATTCCATTACGTACTAACATGTAACGTTATATAGTATTACCTGATGACGTATAACGTTATATAGTAATACGTAATGACGTATAACGTTATATATTATTACGTAATAACGTATAACGCTATATACTATTACGTACTATCGTAGAACATTATAAACTAATACGTAATTACGTACAACGATATATACTATTACGTACTAACGTATAACGTTATAAACTAATACGTAATGACGTATAACATTATATACTATTACGTACTAACGTATAACGTTATAAACTAATACGTAATATCGTATAACGTTATATACTAATACGTAATATCGTATAACGTTATATACTATTACGTACTAACGTATAACGTTATACACTATTACGTAAAGACGTATATCGTTATATGCTAATACGTAATAACGTATAACGTTATATACTATTACGTACTAACGTATAACGTTATATTCCATTACGTACTAACATGTAACGTTATATAGTATTACCTGATGACGTATAACGTTATATAGTAATACGTAATGACGCATAACGTTATATATTATTACGTAATAACGTATAACGCTTTTTACTATTACTTACTAACGTAGAACGTTATAAACTAATACGTAATGACGTATAACGATATATACTATTACGTACTAACGTATAACGTTATAAACTAATGCGTAATGACGTATAACGTTATATACTATTACGTACTAACGTATAACGTTATAAACTAATACGTAATATCGTATAACGTTATATACTAATACGTAATATCGTATAACGTTATATACTATTACGTACTAACGTATAACGTTATACACTATTACGTAAAGACGTATATCGTTATATACTAATACGTAATAACGTATAACGTTATATACTATTACGTACTAACGTATAACGTTATATACTATTACGTAATGACGTATAACGTTATAAACTAATACGTAATGACGTATAACGTTATATACTATTACGTACTAACATATAACGTTATAAACTAATACGAACTAACGTATAACGGTATATACTATTACGTGCTAACGTATAACGTTATATACTATTACGTGCTAACGTGTAACGTTATATACTATTACGTACTAACGTATAACGTTATATACTAGTACGTATTGACGTATAACGTTATATACTAATACTTAACAACGTATAACGTTATATACTAATACGTAATGACGTATAACGTTATATACTATTACGTACTAACGTATAACGTTATGAGCTAATACGTAATGACGTATAACGTTATATACTATTACGTACTAACATATAACGTTATAAACTAATACGAACTAACGTATAACGGTATATAGTATTACGTGCTAACGTATAACGTTATATACTATTACGTGCTAACGTGTAACGTTATATACTATTACGTACTAACGTATAACGTTATATGCTAGTACGTAATGACGTATAACGTTATATACTAATACTTAACAACGTATAACGTTATATACTAATACGTAATGACGTATAACGTTATATACTATTACGTACTAACGTATAACGTTATAAACTAATACGTACTAACGTATAACGTTATATACTATTACGTGCTAACGTATAACGTTATACACTATTACGTACTAACGTGTAACGTTATATACTATTACGTACTAACGTAGAACGTTATAAACTAATACGTAATGACGTATAACGATATATACTATTACGTAATGACGTATAACGTTATATACTATTACATACTAACGTATAACGTTATATCCTATTACGTACTAACGTATAACGTTATTATCTAATACGTACTAACGTGTAACGTTATATAGTATTACCTGATGCCGTATAACGTTATATACTATTACGTACTAACGTATAACGTTATAAACTAATACGTAATGACGTATAACGTTATATACTATTACGTACTAACGTATAACGTTATAAACTAATACGTACTAACATATAACGTTATATACTATTACGTGCTAACGTATAACGTTATATACTATTACGTGCTAACGTGTAACGTTATATAGTATTACCTGATGACGTATAACGTTATATACAATTACGTACTAACGTATAACGTTATAAACTAATACGTAATATCGTACAACGTTATATACTAATACGTAATATCGTATAACGTTATATACTATTACGTACTGACGTATAACGGTATACACTATTACGTAAAGACGTATAACGTTATATACTAATACGTAATAACGTATAACGTTATATACTATTACGTACTAACGTATAACGTTATATACTATTACGTAATGACGTATAACGTTATATACTACTACGTACTAACGTATAACTTTATATCCTATTACGTAATATCGTATAACGATATATACTATTACGTACTACCGTATAACGTTATATACTATTACGTACTATCGTATAAAGTTATATACTATTACGTACTATCGTATAACGTTATATACTATTACGTACTAACGTATAACGTTATATACTATTACGTAATGACGTATAACGTTATATACTATTATGTAATGACGTATAACGTTATTGAGTATTACCTTATAACGTATAACGTTATATCCTATTACGTACTAACGTATAACGTTATTATCTAATACGTACTAACGTGTAACGTTATATAGTATTACCTGATGCCGTATAACGTTATATAGAATTACGTACTAACGTATAACGTTATAAACTAATACGTAATGACGTATAACGTTATATACTATTACGTACTAACGTATAACGTTATAAACTAATACGTACTAACATATAACGTTATATACTATTACGTGCTAACGTATAACGTTATATACTATTACGTAATGACATATAACGTTATATACTATTATGTAATGACGTATAACGTTATTGAGTATTACCTTATAACGTATAACGTTATAACCTATTACGTACTAACGTATAACGTTATAAACTATTACGTACTAACGTGTAACGTTATATAGTATTACGTAATGACGTATAACGTCGTATCCTATTACGTTCTAACGTATAACGTTATAAAATAATACGTAATGACGTATAACGTTATATACTATTACGTACTAACGTATAACGTTATACACTAATACGTACTAACATATAACGTTATATACTATTACGTGCTAACGTATAACGTTATATACTATTACGTGCTAACGTTTAACGTTATATACTAATACGTAATATCGTATAACGTTATATACTATTACGTACTAACGTGTAACGTTATAAACTAATACGTAATGACGTATAACGTTATATACAAATACGTAATAACGTATATCGTTATACACTATTACGTACTAACGTGTAACGTTATATAGTATTACCTGATGTCGTATAACGTTATATACTATTACGTACTAACGCATAACGTTATGTACTATTACGTACTAACGTATAACGTTATATACTAATACGTAATATCGTATAACGTTATATACTATTACGTACTAACGTATAACGTTATGTACTATTACGTACTAACGTATAACGTTATATTCTATTACGTACTGACGTGTAACGTTATATAGTATTACCTGATGTCGTATAACGTTATATACTATTACGTACTAACGTATAACGTTATAAACTAATACGTAATGACGTATAACGTTATATACTATTACGTACTAACGTATAATGTTATAAACTATTACGGACTAACATATAACGTTATATACTATTACGTGCTAACGTATAACGTTATATACTATTACGTGCTAACGTGTAACGTTATATACTAATACGTAATATCGTATAACGTTATATACTATTACGTACTAACGTGTAACGTTATAAACTAATACGTAATGACGTATAACGTTATATACAAATACGTAATAACGTATATCGTTATACACTATTACGTACTAACGTGTAACGTTATATTCTATTACGTACTGACGTGTAACGTTATATAGTATTACCTGATGTCGTATAACGTTATATACTATTACGTACTAACGCATAGCGTTATGTACTATTACGTACTAACGTATAACGTTATATACTAATACGTAATATCGTATAACGTTATATACTATTACGTACTAACGTATAACGTTATGTACTATTACGTACTAACGTATAACGTTATATTCTATTACGTACTGACGTGTAACGTTATATAGTATTACCTGATGTCGTATAACGTTATATACTATTACGTACTAACGCATAACGTTATGTACTATTACGTACTAACGTATAACGTTATATACTAATACGTAATATCGTATAACGTTATATACTATTACGTACTAACGTATAACGTTATGTACTATTACGTACTAACGTATAACGTTATATTCTATTACGTACTAACGTATAACGTTAAATACTAATACGTAATATCGTATAACGTTATATACTATTACGTGCTAACGTATAACGTTATATACTATTACGTGCTAACGTGTAACGTTATATAGTATTACCTGATGACGTATAACGTTATATACAATTACGTACTAACGTATAACGTTATAAACTAATACGTAATATCGTATAACGTTATATACTAATACGTAATATCGTATAACGTTATATACTATTACGTGCTAACGTGTAACGTTATATAGTATTACCTGATGACGTATAACGTTATATACAATTACGTACTAACGTATAACGTTATATTCCATTACGTACTAACATGTAACGTTATATAGTATTACCTGATGACGTATAACGTTATATAGTAATACGTAATGACGTATAACGTTATATATTATTACGTAATAACGTATAACGCTATATACTATTACGTACTATCGTAGAACATTATAAACTAATACGTAATTACGTACAACGATATATACTATTACGTACTAACGTATAACGTTATAAACTAATACGTAATGACGTATAACATTATATACTATTACGTACTAACGTATAACGTTATAAACTAATACGTAATATCGTATAACGTTATATACTAATACGTAATATCGTATAACGTTATATACTATTACGTACTAACGTATAACGTTATACACTATTACGTAAAGACGTATATCGTTATATGCTAATACGTAATAACGTATAACGTTATATACTATTACGTACTAACGTATAACGTTATATTCCATTACGTACTAACATGTAACGTTATATAGTATTACCTGATGACGTATAACGTTATATAGTAATACGTAATGACGCATAACGTTATATATTATTACGTAATAACGTATAACGCTTTTTACTATTACTTACTAACGTAGAACGTTATAAACTAATACGTAATGACGTATAACGATATATACTATTACGTACTAACGTATAACGTTATAAACTAATGCGTAATGACGTATAACGTTATATACTATTACGTACTAACGTATAACGTTATAAACTAATACGTAATATCGTATAACGTTATATACTAATACGTAATATCGTATAACGTTATATACTATTACGTACTAACGTATAACGTTATACACTATTACGTAAAGACGTATATCGTTATATACTAATACGTAATAACGTATAACGTTATATACTATTACGTACTAACGTATAACGTTATATACTATTACGTAATGACGTATAACGTTATAAACTAATACGTAATGACGTATAACGTTATATACTATTACGTACTAACATATAACGTTATAAACTAATACGAACTAACGTATAACGGTATATACTATTACGTGCTAACGTATAACGTTATATACTATTACGTGCTAACGTGTAACGTTATATACTATTACGTACTAACGTATAACGTTATATACTAGTACGTATTGACGTATAACGTTATATACTAATACTTAACAACGTATAACGTTATATACTAATACGTAATGACGTATAACGTTATATACTATTACGTACTAACGTATAACGTTATGAACTAATACGTAATGACGTATAACGTTATATACTATTACGTACTAACATATAACGTTATAAACTAATACGAACTAACGTATAACGGTATATAGTATTACGTGCTAACGTATAACGTTATATACTATTACGTGCTAACGTGTAACGTTATATACTATTACGTACTAACGTATAACGTTATATGCTAGTACGTAATGACGTATAACGTTATATACTAATACTTAACAACGTATAACGTTATATACTAATACGTAATGACGTATAACGTTATATACTATTACGTACTAACGTATAACGTTATAAACTAATACGTACTAACGTATAACGTTATATACTATTACGTGCTAACGTATAACGTTATACACTATTACGTACTAACGTGTAACGTTATATACTATTACGTACTAACGTAGAACGTTATAAACTAATACGTAATGACGTATAACGATATATACTATTACGTAATGACGTATAACGTTATATACTATTACATACTAACGTATAACGTTATATCCTATTACGTACTAACGTATAACGTTATTATCTAATACGTACTAACGTGTAACGTTATATAGTATTACCTGATGCCGTATAACGTTATATACTATTACGTACTAACGTATAACGTTATAAACTAATACGTAATGACGTATAACGTTATATACTATTACGTACTAACGTATAACGTTATAAACTAATACGTACTAACATATAACGTTATATACTATTACGTGCTAACGTATAACGTTATATACTATTACGTGCTAACGTGTAACGTTATATAGTATTACCTGATGACGTATAACGTTATATACAATTACGTACTAACGTATAACGTTATAAACTAATACGTAATATCGTACAACGTTATATACTAATACGTAATATCGTATAACGTTATATACTATTACGTACTGACGTATAACGGTATACACTATTACGTAAAGACGTATAACGTTATATACTAATACGTAATAACGTATAACGTTATATACTATTACGTACTAACGTATAACGTTATATACTATTACGTAATGACGTATAACGTTATATACTACTACGTACTAACGTATAACTTTATATCCTATTACGTAATATCGTATAACGATATATACTATTACGTACTACCGTATAACGTTATATACTATTACGTACTATCGTATAAAGTTATATACTATTACGTACTATCGTATAACGTTATATACTATTACGTACTAACGTATAACGTTATATACTATTACGTAATGACGTATAACGTTATATACTATTATGTAATGACGTATAACGTTATTGAGTATTACCTTATAACGTATAACGTTATATCCTATTACGTACTAACGTATAACGTTATTATCTAATACGTACTAACGTGTAACGTTATATAGTATTGCCTGATGCCGTATAACGTTATATAGAATTACGTACTAATGTATAACGTTATAAACTAATACGTAATGACGTATAACGTTATATACTATTACGTACTAACGTATAACGTTATAAACTAATACGTACTAACATATAACGTTATATACTATTACGTGCTAACGTATAACGTTATATACTATTACGTAATGACATATAACGTTATATACTATTATGTAATGACGTATAACGTTATTGAGTATTACCTTATAACGTATAACGTTATAACCTATTACGTACTAACGTATAACGTTATAAACTATTACGTACTAACGTGTAACGTTATATACTATTATGTACTAACGTGTAACGTTATATAGTATTACGTAATGACGTATAACGTCGTATCCTATTACGTTCTAACGTATAACGTTATAAAATAATACGTAATGACGTATAACGTTATATACTATTACGTACTAACGTATAACGTTATACACTAATACGTACTAACATATAACGTTATATACTATTACGTGCTAACGTATAACGTTATATACTATTACGTGCTAACGTTTAACGTTATATACTAATACGTAATATCGTATAACGTTATATACTATTACGTACTAACGTGTAACGTTATAAACTAATACGTAATGACGTATAACGTTATATACAAATACGTAATAACGTATATCGTTATACACTATTACGTACTAACGTGTAACGTTATATAGTATTACCTGATGTCGTATAACGTTATATACTATTACGTACTAACGCATAACGTTATGTACTATTACGTACTAACGTATAACGTTATATACTAATACGTAATATCGTATAACGTTATATACTATTACGTACTAACGTATAACGTTATGTACTATTACGTACTAACGTATAACGTTATATTCTATTACGTACTGACGTGTAACGTTATATAGTATTACCTGATGTCGTATAACGTTATATACTATTACGTACTAACGTATAACGTTATAAACTAATACGTAATGACGTATAACGTTATATACTATTACGTACTAACGTATAATGTTATAAACTATTACGGACTAACATATAACGTTATATACTATTACGTGCTAACGTATAACGTTATATACTATTACGTGCTAACGTGTAACGTTATATACTAATACGTAATATCGTATAACGTTATATACTATTACGTACTAACGTGTAACGTTATAAACTAATACGTAATGACGTATAACGTTATATACAAATACGTAATAACGTATATCGTTATACACTATTACGTACTAACGTGTAACGTTATATAGTATTACCTGATGTCGTATAACGTTATATACTATTACGTACTAACGCATAACGTTATGTACTATTACGTACTAACGTATAATGTTATATACTAATACGTAATATCGTATAACGTTATATACTATTACGTACTAACGTATAACGTTATGTACTATTACGTACTAACGTATAACGTTATATTCTATTACGTACTGACGTGTAACGTTATATAGTATTACCTGATGTCGTATAACGTTATATACTATTACGTACTAACGCATAGCGTTATGTACTATTACGTACTAACGTATAACGTTATATACTAATACGTAATATCGTATAACGTTATATACTATTACGTACTAACGTATAACGTTATGTACTATTACGTACTAACGTATAACGTTATATTCTATTACGTACTGACGTGTAACGTTATATAGTATTACCTGATGTCGTATAACGTTATATACTATTACGTACTAACGCATAGCGTTATGTACTATTACGTACTAACGTATAACGTTATATACTAATACGTAATATCGTATAACGTTATATACTATTACGTACTAACGTATAACGTTATGTACTATTACGTACTAACGTATAACGTTATATTCTATTACGTACTAACGTATAACGTTATATACTAATACGTAATATCGTATAACGTTATATACTATTACGTGCTAACGTATAACGTTATATACTATTACGTGCTAACGTGTAACGTTATATAGTATTACCTGATGACGTATAACGTTATATACAATTACGTACTAACGTATAACGTTATAAACTAATACGTAATATCGTATAACGTTATATACTAATACGTAATATCGTATAACGTTATATACTATTACGTGCTAACGTGTAACGTTATATAGTATTACCTGATGACGTATAACGTTATATACAATTACGTACTAACGTATAACGTTATATTCCATTACGTACTAACATGTAACGTAATATAGTATTACCTGATGACGTATAACGTTATATAGTAATACGTAATGACGTATAACGTTATATATTATTACGTAATAACGTATAACGCTATATACTATTACGTACTATCGTAGAACATTATAAACTAATATGTAATAACGTACAACGATATATACTATTACGTACTGACGTATAACGTTATAAACTAATACGTAATGACGTATAACGTTATATACTATTACGTACTAACGTATAACGTTATAAACTAATACGTAATATCGTATAACGTTATATACTATTACGTACTAACATATAACGTTATAAACTAATACGAACTAACGTATAACGGTATATACTATTACGTGCTAACGTCTAACGTTATATAGTATTACCTGATGACGTATAACGTTATATACAATTACGTACTAACGTATAACGTTATATTCCATTACGTACTAACATGTAACGTTATATAGTATTACCTGATGACGTATAACGTTATATAGTAATACGTAATGACGTATAACGTTATATATTATTACGTAATAACGTATAACGCTTTATACTATTACGTACTAACGTAGAACGTTATAAACTAATACGTAATGACGTATAACGATATATACTATTACGTACTAACGTATAACGTTATAAACTAATACGTAATGACGTATAACGTTATATACTATTACGTACTAACGTATAACGTTATAAACTAATACGTAATATCGTATAACGTTATATACTAATACGTAATATCGTATAACGTTATATACTATTACGTACTAACGTATAACGTTATACACTATTACGTAAAGACGTATATCGTTATATACTAATACGTAATAACGTATAACGTTATATACTATTACGTACTAACGTATAACGTTATATACTATTACGTAATGACGTATAACGTTATAAACTAATACGTAATGACGTATAACGTTATATACTATTACGTACTAACATATAACGTTATAAACTAATACGAACTAACGTATAACGGTATATACTATTACGTGCTAACGTATAACGTTATATACTATTACGTGCTAACGTGTAACGTTATATACTATTACGTACTAACGTATAACGTTATATACTAGTACGTAATGACGTATAACGTTATATACTAATACGTAACAACGTATAACGTTATATACTAATACGTAAAGACGTATAACGTTATATACTATTACGTACTAACGTATAACGTTATAAACTAATACGTACTAACGTATAACGTTATATACTATTACGTGCTAACGTATAACGTTATACACTATTACGTACTAACGTGTAACGTTATATACTATTACGTACTAACGTAGAACGTTATAAACTAATACGTAATGACGTATAACGATATATACTATTACGAAATGACGTATAACGTTATATACTATTACGTACTAACGTATAACGTTATATCCTATTACGTAATATCGTATAACGATATATACTATTACGTACTACCGTATAACGTTATATACTATTACGTACTAACGTGTAACGTTATATACTATTACGTACTAACGTAGAACGTTATATACTATTACGTAATGACATATAACGTTATACACTATTACGTACTAACGTGTAACGTTATATACTATTACGTACTAACGTAGAACGTTATAAACTAATACGTAATGACGTATAACGATATATACTATTACGAAATGACGTATAACGTTATATACTATTACGTACTAACGTATAACGTTATATACTATTACGTAATATCGTATAACGATATATACTATTACGTACTACCGTATAACGTTATATACTATTACGTACTAACGTGTAACGTTATATACTATTACGTACTAGCGTAGAACGTTATATACTATTACGTAATGACGTATAACGTTATAAACTAATACGTAATGACGTATAACGTTATATACTATTACGTACTAACATATAACGTTATAAACTAATACGAACTAACGTATAACGGTATATACTATTACGTGCTAACGTATAACGTTATATACTATTATTTGCTAACGTGTAACGTTATATACTATTACGTACTAACGTATAACGTTATATACTAGTACGTAATGACGTATAACGTTATATACTAATACGTAACAACGTATAACGTTATATACTAATACGTAATGACGTATAACGTTATATACTATTACGTACTAACGTATAACGTTATAAACTAATACGTACTAACGTATAACGTTATATACTATTACGTGCTAACGTATAACGTTATACACTATTACGTACTAACGTGTAACGTTATATACTATTACGTACTAACGTAGAACGTTATATACTAGTACGTAAAGACGTATAACGTTATATACTAATACGTAATAACGTATAACGTTATATACTATTACGTACTAACGTATAACGTTATATACTATTACGTAATGACGTATAACGTTATATACTATTATGTAATGACGTATAACCTTATTGAGTATTACCTTATAACGTATAACGTTATAGCCTATTACGTACTAACGTATAACGTTATACACTATTACGTACTAACGTGTAACGTTATATACTATTACGTACTAACGTAGAACGTTATAAACTAATACGTAATGACGTATAACGATATATACTATTACGAATTGACGTATAACGTTATATACTATTACGTACTAACGTATAACGTTATATCCTATTACGTAATATCGTATAACCATATATACTATTACGTACTAACGTGTAACGTTATATACTATTACGTACTATCGTATAACGTTATATACTATTACGTACTATCGTATAACGTTATATACTATTACGTACTAACGTATAACGTTATATACTATTACGTAATGACGTATAACGTTATATACTATTATGTAATGACGTATAACGTTATTGAGTATTACCTTATAACGTATAACGTTATATCCTATTACGTACTAACGTATAACGTTATTATCTAATACGTACTAACGTGTAACGTTATATAGTATTACTTGATGCCGTATAACGTGATATACTATTACGTACTAACGTATAACGTTATAAACTAATACGTAATGACGTATAACGGTATATACTATTACGTACTAACGTATAACGTTATAAACTAATACGTACTAACATATAACGTTATATACTATTACGTGCTAACGTATAACGTTATATACTATTACGTAATGACATATAACGTTATATACTATTATGTAATGACGTATAACGTTATTGAGTATTACCTTATAACGTATAACGTTATAACCTATTACGTACTAACGTATAACGTTATAAACTATTACGTACTAACGTGTAACGTTATATACTATTATGTACTAACGTGTAACGTTATATAGTATTACGTAATGACGTATAACGTCGTATCCTATTACGTTCTAACGTATAACGTTATAAACTAATACGTAATGACGTATAACGTTATATACTATTACGTACTAACGTATAACGTTATACACTAATACGTACTAACATATAACGTTATATACTATTACGTGCTAACTTATAACGTTATAAACTAATACGTAATGACGTATAACGTTATATACTATTACGTAATGACGTATAACGTTATATACTATTACGTACTAACGTATAACGTTATAAACTAATACGTAATGACGTATAACGTTATATACTATTACGTACTAACGTAT
The DNA here is from genome assembly GCF_905332965.1 of Bombus pascuorum. Taxonomy (NCBI): domain Eukaryota; kingdom Metazoa; phylum Arthropoda; class Insecta; order Hymenoptera; family Apidae; genus Bombus; species Bombus pascuorum. The sequence continues at coordinate 18,375,019 of NC_083488.1, forward strand.
AATGTTATAAACTATTACGGACTAACATATAACGTTATATACTATTACGTGCTAACGTATAACGTTATATACTATTACGTGCTAACGTGTAACGTTATATACTAATACGTAATATCGTATAACGTTATATACTATTACGTACTAACGTGTAACGTTATAAACTAATACGTAATGACGTATAACGTTATATACTATTACGTACTAACGCATAACGTTATAAACTAATACGTAATGACGTATAACGTTATATACTATTACGTACTAACGTATAACGTTATAAACTAATACGTAACATCGTATAACGTTATATACTAATACGTAATATCGTATAACGTTATATACTATTACGTACTAACGTATAACGTTATACACTATTACGTAAAGACGTATATCGTTATATACTAATACGTAATAACGTATAACGTTATATACTATTACGTACTAACGTATAACGTTATATACTATTACGTAATGACGTATAACGTTATATACTATTATGTAATGACGTATAACCTTATTGAGTATTACCTTATAACGTATAACGTTATAACCTATTACGTACTAACGTATAACGTTATACACTATTACGTACTAACGTGTAACGTTATATACTATTACGTACTAACGTAGAACGTTATAAACTAATACGTAATGACGTATAACGATATATACTATTACGAAATGACGTATAACGTTATATACTATTACGTACTAACGTATAACGTTATATCCTATTACGTAATATCGTATAACGATATATACTATTACGTACTAACGTGTAACGTTATATACTATTACGTACTATCGTATAACGTTATATACTATTACGTACTATCGTATAACGTTATATACTATTACGTACTAACGTATAACGTTAAATACTATTACGTAATGACGTATAACGTTATATACTATTATGTAATGACGTATAACGTTATTGAGTATTACCTTATAACGTATAACGTTATATCCTATTACGTACTAACGTATAACGTTATTATCTAATACGTACTAACGTGTAACGTTATATAGTATTGCCTGATGCCGTATAACGTTATATACTATTACGTACTAACGTATAACGTTATAAACTAATACGTAATGACGTATAACGTTATATACTATTACGTACTAACGTATAACGTTATAAACTAATACGTACTAACATATAACGTTATATACTATTACGTGCTAACGTATAACGTTATATACTATTACGTAATGACATATAACGTTATATACTATTATGTAATGACGTATAACGTTATTGAGTATTACCTTATAACGTATAACGTTATAACCTATTACGTACTAACGTATAACGTTATAAACTATTACGTACTAACGTGTAACGTTATATACTATTATGTACTAACGTGTAACGTTATATAGTATTACGCAATGACGTATAACGTCGTATCCTATTACGTTCTAACGTATAACGTTATAAACTAATACGTAATGACGTATAACGTTATATACTATTACGTACTAACGTATAACGTTATACACTAATACGTACTAACATATAACGTTATATACTATTACGTGCTAACGTATAACGTTATAAACTAATACGTAATGACGTATAACGTTATATACTATTACGTAATAACGTATATCGTTATACACTATTACGTACTAACGTGTAACGTTATATAGTATTACCTGATGTCGTATAACGTTATATACTATTACGTACTAACGCATAACGTTATGTACTATTACGTACTAACGTATAACGTTATATACTAATACGTAATATCGTATAACGTTATATACTATTACGTACTAACGTATAACGTTATGTACTATTACGTACTAACGTATAACGTTATATTCTATTACGTACTGACGTGTAACGTTATATAGTATTACCTGATGCCGTATAACGTTATATACTATTACGTACTAACGTATAACGTTATAAACTAATACGTAATGACGTATAACGTTATATACTATTACGTACTAACGTATAATGTTATAAACTAGTACGTACTAACATATAACGTTATATACTAATACGTAATATCGTATAACGTTATATACTATTACGTACTAACGTGTAACGTTATAAACTAATACGTAATGACATATAACGTTATATACAAATACGTAATAACGTATATCGTTATACACTATTACGTACTAACGTGTAACGTTATATAGTATTACCTGATGTCGTATAACGATATATACTATTACGTACTAACGCATAACGTTATGTACTATTACGTACTAACGTATAACGTTATATACTAATACGTAATATCGTATAACGTTATATACTATTACGTACTAACGTATAACGTTATGTACTATTACGTACTAACGTATAACGTTATATTCTATTACGTACTGACGTGTAACGTTATATAGTATTACCTGATGCCGTATAACGTTATATACTATTACGTACTAACGTATAACGTTATAAACTAATACGTAATGACGTATAACGTTATATACTATTACGTACTAACGTATAATGTTATAAACTAGTACGTACTAACATATAACGTTATATACTAATACGTAATATCGTATAACGTTATATACTATTACGTGCTAACGTGTAACGTTATATAGTATTACCTGATGACGTATAACGTTATATACAATTACGTACTAACGTATAACGTTATATTCCATTACGTACTAACATGTAACGTTATATAGTATTACCTGATGACGTATAACGTTATATAGTAATACGTAATGACGTATAACGTTATATATTATTACGTAATAACGTATAACGCTATATACTATTACGTACTATCGTAGAACATTATAAACTAATACGTAATTACGTACAACGATATATACTATTACGTACTAACGTATAACGTTATAAACTAATACGTAATGACGTATAACGTTATATACTATTACGTACTAACGTATAACGTTATAAACTAATACGTAATATCGTATAACGTTATATACTAATACGTAATATCGTATAACGTTATATACTATTACGTACTAACGTATAACGTTATATACTATTACGTAATGACGTATAACGTTATAAACTAATACGTAATGTCGTATAACGTTATATACTATTACGTACTAACATATAACGTTATAAACTAATACGAACTAACGTATAACGGTATATACTAATACGTAACAACGTATAACGTTATATACTAATACGTAATGACGTATAACGTTATATACTATTACGTACTAACGTATAACGTTATAAACTAATACGTACTAACGTATAACGTTATATACTATTACGTGCTAACGTCTAACGTTATATAGTATTACCTGATGACGTATAACGTTATATACAATTACGTACTAACGTATAACGTTATATTCCATTACGTACGAACATGTAACGTTATATAGTATTACCTGATGACGTATAACGTTATATACTAATACGTAACAACGTATAACGTTATATACTAATACGTAATGGCGTATAACGTTATATACTATTACGTACTAACGTATAACGTTATAAACTAATACGTAATATCGTATAACGTTATATACTAATACGTACTACCGTATAACGTTATATACTATTACGTACTATCGTATAACGTTATATACTATTACGTACTATCGTATAACGTTATATACTATTACGTACTATCGTATAACGTTATATAGTATTACCTGATGACGTATAACGTTATATACAATTACGTGCTAACGTATAACGTTATATACTATTACGTGCTAACGTGTAACGTTATATACTATTACGTACTAACGTATAACGTTATATACTATTACCTAATGACGTATAACGTTATACACTATTACGTAAAGACGTATATCGTTATATACTAATACGTAATAACGTATAACGTTATATACTATTACGTACTAACGTATAACGTTATATACTATTACGTAATGACGTATAACGTTATAAACTAATACGTAATGTCGCATAACGTTATATACTATTACGTACTAACATATAACGTTATAAACTAATACGAACTAACGTATAACGGTATATACTATTACGTGCTAACGTATAACGTTATATACTATTACGTGCTAACGTGTAACGTTATATACTATTACGTACTAACGTATAACGTTATATACTAGTACGTAATGACGTATAACGTTATATACTAATACGTAACAACGTATAACGTTATATACTAATACGTAATGACGTATAACGTTATATACTATTACGTACTAACGTATAACGTTATAAACTAATACGTACTAACGTATAACGTTATATACTATTACGTGCTAACGTCTAACGTTATATAGTATTACCTGATGACGTATAACGTTATATACAATTACGTACTAACGTATAACGTTATATTCCATTACGTACTAACATGTAACGTTATATAGTATTACCTGATGACGTATAACGTTATATAGTAATACGTAATGACGTATAACGTTATATATTATTACGTAATAACGTATAACGCTTTATACTATTACGTACTAACGTAGAACGTTATAAACTAATACGTAATGACGTATAACGATATATACTATTACGTACTAACGTATAACGTTATAAACTAATACGTAATGACGCATAACGTTATATACTATTACGTACTAACGTATAACGTTATAAACTAATACGTAATATCGTATAACGTTATATACTAATACGTAATATCGTATAACGTTATATACTATTACGTACTAACGTATAACGTTATACACTATTACGTAAAGACGTATATCGTTATATACTAATACGTAATAACGTATAACGTTATATACTATTACGTACTAACGTATAACGTTATATACTATTACGTAATGACGTATAACGTTATAAACTAATACGTAATGACGTATAACGTTATATACTATTACGTACTAACATATAACGTTATAAACTAATACGAACTAACGTATAACGGTATATACTATTACGTGCTAACGTATAACGTTATATACTATTACGTGCTAACGTGTAACGTTATATACTATTACGTACTAACGTATAACGTTATATACTAGTACGTAATGACGTATAACGTTATATACTAATACGTAACAACGTATAACGTTATATACTAATACGTAATGACGTATAACGTTATATACTATTACGTACTAACGTATAACATTATAAACTAATACGTACTAACGTATAACGTTATATACTATTACGTGCTAACGTATAACGTTATACACTATTACGTACTAACGTGTAACGTTATATACTATTACGTACTAACGTTTAACGTTATATACTAGTACGTAATGACGTATAACGTTATATACTAATACGTAACAACGTATAACGTTATATACTAATACGTAATGACGTATAACGTTATATACTATTACGTACTAACGTATAACGTTATATACTAATACGTAATGACGTATAACGTTATATACTATTACGTACTAACGTATAACGTTATATCCTATTACGTACTAACGTATAACGTTATTATCTAATACGTACTAACGTGTAACGTTATATAGTATTACCTGATGCCGTATAACGTCATAAACTAATACGTAATGACGTATAACGATATAAACTATTACGAAATGACGTATAACGTTATATACTATTACGTACTAACGTATAACGTTATATCCTATTACGTAATATCGTATAACGATATATACTATTACGTACTAACGTAGAACGTTATATACTATTACGTAATGACATATAACGTTATATACTATCATGTAATGACGTATAACGTTATTGAGTATTACGTTATAACGTATAACGTTATAACCTATTACGTACTAACGTATAACGTTATAAACTATTACGTACTAACGTGTAACGTTATATACTATTACCTGATGCCGTATAACGTTATATACTATTACGTACTAACGTATAACGTTATAAACTAATACGTAATGACGTATAACGTTATATACTATTACGTACTAACGTATAACGTTATAAACTAATACGTACTAACATATAACGTTATATACTATTACGTGCTAACGTATAACGTTATATACTATTACGTAATGACATATAACGTTATATACTATTATGTAATGACGTATAACGTTATTGAGTATTACGTTATAACGTATAACGTTATAACCTATTACGTACTAACGTATAACGTTATAAACTATTACGTACTAACGTGTAACGTTATATACTATTATGTACTAACGTATAACGTTATATACTATTACGTAATGACGTATAAGGTTATATACTATTACGTACTAACGTATAACGTTATAAACTAATACGTAATGACGTATAACGTTATATACTATTACGTACTAACGTATAATGTTATATACTAGTACGTACTAACATATAACGTTATATACTATTACGTGCTAACGTATAACGTTATATACTATTACGTGCTAACGTGTAACGTTATATACTAATACGCAATATCGTATAACGTTATATACTATTACGTACTAACGTGTAACGTTATAAACTAATACGTAATGACGTATAACGTTATATACAAATACGTAATAACGTATATCGTTATACACTATTACGTACTAACGTGTAACGTTATATAGTATTACCTGATGTCGTATAACGTTATATAGTATTACGTACTAACGCATAACGTTATGTACTATTACGTACTAACTTATAACGTTATATACTAATACGTAATATCGTATAACGTTATATACTATTACGTACTAACGTATAACGTTATGTACTATTACGTACTAACGTATAACGTTATATTCTATTACGTACTGACGTGTAACGTTATATAGTATTACCTGATGCCGTATAACGTTATATACTATTACGTACTAACGTATAACGTTATAAACTAATACGTAATAACGTATAACGTTATATACTATTACGTACTAACGTATAATGTTATAAACTAGTACGTACTAACATATAACGTTATATACTATTACGTGCTAACGTATAACGTTATATACTATTACGTGCTAACGTGTAACGCTATATAGTATTCCCTGATGACGTATAACGTTATATACAATTACGTACTAACGTATAACGTTATAAACTAATACGTAATATCGTATAACGTTATATACTAATACGTAATATCGTATAACGTTATATACTATTACGTACTAACGTATAACGTTATAGACTATTACGTAAAGACGTATAACGTTATATACTAATACGTAATAACGTATAACGTTATATACTATTACGTACTAACGTATAACGTTATATACTATTACGTAATGACGTATAACGTTATATACTATTATGTAATGACGTATAACCTTATTGAGTATTACCTTATAACGTATTACGTTATAACCTATTACGTACTAACGTATAACGTTATACACTATTACGTACTAACGTGTAACGTTATATTCTATTACGTACTAACGTGTAACGTTATATAGTATTACCTGATGACGTTTAACGTTATATACAATTACGTACTAACGTATAACGTTATAAACTAATACGTAATATCGTATAACGTTATATACTAATACGTAATATCGTATAACGTTATATACTATTACGTACTAACGTAGAACGTTATAAACTAATACGTAATGACGTATAACGATATATACTATTACGTAATGACGTATAACGTTATATACTATTACGTACTAACGTATAACGTTATATCCTATTACGTAATATCGTATAACGATATATACTATTACGTACTACCGTATAACGTTATATACTATTACGTACTATCGTATAACGTTATATACTATTACGTACTATCGTGTAACGTTATATACTATTACGTACTAACGTATAACGATATACTATTAAGTAATGACGTATAACGTTATATACTATTATGTAATGACGTATAACGTTATTGAGTATTACCTTATAACGTATAACGTTATATCCTATTACGTACTAACGTATAACGTTATTATCTAATACGTACTAACGTGTAACGTTATATAGTATTACCTGATGACGTATAACGTTATATACTATTACGTACTAACGTATAACGTTATAAACTAATACGTAACGACGTATAACGTTATATACTATTACGTACTAACGTTTAACGTTATATACTATTACGTACTATCGTATAACGTTATATACTATTACGTACTAACATATAACGTTATATACTATTACGTGCTAACGTATAACGTTATATACTATTACGTGCTAACGTGTAACGTTATATAGTATTACCTGATGACGTATAACGTTATATACAATTACGGACTAACGTATAACATTATATTCCATTACGTACTAACATGTAACGTTATATAGTATTACCTGATGACGTATAACGTTATATAGTAATACGTAATGACGTATAACGTTATATATTATTACGTAATAACGTATAACGCTTTATACTATTACGTACTAACGTAGAACGTTATAAACTAATACGTAATGACGTATAACGATATATAATATTACGTACTAACGTATAACGTTATAAACTAATACGTAATGACGTATAACGTTATATACTATTACGTACTAACGTATAACGTTATAAACTAATACGTAATATCGTATAACGTTATACACTAATACGTAATATCGTATAACGTTATATACTATTACGTACTAACGTATAACGTTATACACTATTACGTAAAGACGTATATCGTTATATAGTAATACGTAATAACGTATAACGTTATATATTATTACGTACTAACGTATAACGTTATATACTATTACGTAATGACGTATAACGTTATATACTATTATGTAATGACGTATAACGTTATATACTATTACGTACTAACATATAACGTTATAAACTAATACGAACTAACGTATAACGTTATACACTATTACGTACTAATGTATAACGTTATATACTCTTACGTACTAACGTGTAACGTTATATAGTATTACCTGATGACGTATAACGTTATATACTATTACGTACTAACGTATAACGTTATAAACTATTACGTACTAACGAATAACGTTTTATACTATTACGTACTAACGTATAATATTATATACTAATACGTAATATCGTATAACGTTATATACTTATACGTAATATCGTATAACGTTATATACTACTACGTACTAACGTATAACGTTATATACTATTACGTGCTAACGTATAACGTTATATACTATTACGTACTAACGTGTAACGTTATAAACTAATACGTAATGACGTATAACGTAATATACAAATACGTAATAACGTATATCGTTATACACTATTACGTACTAACGTGTAAAGTTATATAGTATTACCTGATGTCGTATAACGTTATATACTATTACGTACTAACGCATAACGTTATGTACTATTACGTACTAACGTATAACGTTATATACTCTTACGTACTAACGTGTAACGTTATATAGTATTACCTGATGACGTATAACGTTATATAGTAATACGTAATGACGTATAACGTTATATATTATTACGTAATAACGTATAACGCTATATACTATTACGTACTAACGTAGAACGTTATAAACTAATACGTAATGACGTATAACGATATATACTATTACGTAATAACGTGTAACGTTATATACTAATACGTAATATCGTATAACGTTATATACTAATACGTAATATCGTATAACGTTATATACTATTACGTACTACCGTATAACGTTATATACTATTACGTACTATCGTATAACGTTATATACTATTACGTACTATCGGATAACGTTATATACTATTACGTACTAACGTATAACGTTATATACTATTACGTAATGACGTATAACGTTATATACTATTATGTAATGACGTATAACGTTATTGAGTATTACCTTATAACGTATAACGTTATATCCTATTACGTACTAACGTATAACGTTATTATCTAATACGTACTAACGTGTAACGTTATATAGTATTTCCTGATGCCGTATAACGTTATATACTATTACGTACTAACGTATAACGTTATAAACTAATACGTAATGACGTATAACGTTATATACTATTACGTACTAACGTATAACGTTATAAACTAATACGTACTAACTTATAACGTTATATACTATTACGTGCTAACGTCTAACGTTATATACTATTACGTGCTATCGTGTAACGTTATATAGTATTACCTGATGACGTATAACGTTATAAACTAATACGTAATATCGTATAACGTTATATACTAATACGTAATATCGTATAACGTTATATACTATTACGTAATAACGTATAACGTTATACACTATTACGTAAAGACGTATAACGTTATATCCTATTACGTACTAACGTATAACGTTATTATCTAATACGTACTAACCTGTAACGTTATATAGTATTACCTGATGCCGTATAACGTTATATACTATTACGTACTAACGTATAACGTTATAAACTAATACGTACTAACATATAACGTTATATACTATTACGTGCTAACGTATAACGTTATATACTATTACGTGCTATCGTGTAACGTTATATAGTATTACCTGATGACGTATAACGTTATATACAATTACGTACTAACGTATAACGTTATAAACTAATACGTAATATCGTATAACGTTATATACTAATACGTAATATCGTATAACGTTATATACTATTACGTACTAACGTATAACGTTATACACTATTAAGTACTAACGTGTAACGTAATATACTATTACGTACTATCGTATAACGTTATATACTATTACGTACTAACGTATAACGTTATATACTATTACGTAATGACGTATAACGATATATACTAATATGTAATGACGTATAACGTTATTGAGTATTACCTTATAACGTATAACGTTATATCCTATTACGTACTAACGTATAACGTTATTATCTAATACGTACTGACGTGTAACGTTATATAGTATTTCCTGATGCCGTATAACGTTATATACTATTACGTACTAACGTATAACGTTATAAACTAATACGTAATGACGTATAACGTTATATACTATTACGTACTAACGTATAACGTTATAAACTAATACGTACTAACATATAACGTTATATACTATTACGTGCTAACGTCTAACGTTATATACTATTACGTGCTATCGTGTAACGTTATATAGTATTACCTGATGACGTATAACGTTATATACAATTACGTACTAACGTATAACGTTATAAAATAATACGTAATATCGTATAACGTTATATACTAATACGTAATATCGTATAACGTTATATACTATTACGTAATAACGTATAACGTTATACACTATTACGTAAAGACGTATAACGTTATATCCTATTACGTACTAACGTATAACGTTATTATCTAATACGTACTAACGTGTAACGTTATATAGTATTACCTGATGCCGTATAACGTTATATACTATTACGTATTAACGTATAACGTTATAAACTAATACGTACTAATATATAACGTTATATACTATTACGTACTAACGTATAACGTTATAAACTAATACGTACTAACATATAACGTTATATACTATTACGTGCTAACGTCTAACGTTATATACTATTACGTGCTATCGTGTAACGTTATATAGTATTACCTGATGACGTATAACGTTATATACAATTACGTACTAACGTATAACGTTATAAAATAATACGTAATATCGTATAACGTTATATACTAATACGTAATATCGTATAACGTTATATACTATTACGTAATAACGTATAACGTTATACACTATTACGTAAAGACGTATAACGTTATATCCTATTACGTACTAACGTATAACGTTATTATCTAATACGTACTAACGTGTAACGTTATATAGTATTACCTGATGCCGTATAACGTTATATACTATTACGTATTAACGTATAACGTTATAAACTAATACGTACTAATATATAACGTTATATACTATTACGTGCTAACGTATAACGTTATATACTATTACGTGCTATCGTGTAACGTTATATAGTATTACCTGATGACGTATAACGTTATAAACAATTACGTACTAACGTATAACGTTATAAACTAATACGTAATATCGTATAACGTTATATACTATTACGTAATGACGTATAACGTTATACACTATTACGTACTAACGTGTAACGTAATATACTATTAAGTACTATCGTATAACGTTATATACTATTACGTACTAACGTGTAACGTAATATACTATTACGTACTAACGTAGAACGTTATAAACTAATACGTAATATCGTATAACGTTATATAGTATTACCTAATGACGTATAACGTTATATAATATTACGTACTAACGTATAACGTTATATCCTATTACGTAATATCGTATAACGATATATACTATTACGTACTACCGTATAACGTTATATACTATTACGTACTATCGTATAACGTTATATACTATTACGTACTATCGTATAACGTTATATACTATTACGTACTAACGTATAACGTTATATACTATTACGTAATGACGTATAACGTTATATACTATTATGTAATGACGTATAACGTTATTGAGTATTACCTTATAACGTATAACGTTATATCCTATTACGTACTAACGTATAACGTTATTATCTAATACGTACTAACGTGTAACGTTATATAGTATTACCTGATGCCGTATAACGTTATATACTATTACGTACTAACGTATAACGTTATAAACTAATACGTAACGACGTATAACGTTATATACTATTATGTAATGACGTATAACCTTATTGAGTATTACCTTATAACGTATAACGTTATAACCTATTACGTACTAACGTATAACGTTATACACTATTACGTACTAACGTGTAACGTTATATACTATTACGTACTAACGTAGAACGTTATAAACTAATACGTAATGACGTATAACGATATATACTATTACGTAATGACGTATAACGTTATATACTATTACGTACTAACGTATAACGTTATATACTATTACGTAATGACGTATAACGTTATATACTATTATGTAATGACGTATAACGTTATATACTATTACGTACTAACGTATAACGTTATATACTATTACGTAATGACGTATAACGTTATATACTATTATGTAATGACGTATAACGTTATATACTATTACGTACTAACGTATAACGTTATATACTAATACGTAACAACGTATAACGTTATGTACTAATACGTAATAACGTATAACGTTATGTACTAATACGTAATAACGTATAACGTTATATACTATTATGTAATGACGTATAACGTTATTGAGTATTACCTTATAACGTATAACGTTATAACCTATTACGTACTAACGTATAACGTTATACACTATTACGTACTAACGTGTAACGTTATATAGTATTACCTGATGACGTATAACGTTATATAGTAATACGTAATGACAAATAACGTTATATACTATTACGTACTAACGTAGAACATTATAAACTAATACGTAATGACGTACAACGATATATACTATTACGTACTAACGTATAACGTTATACACTATTACGTAAAGACGTATAACGTTATATACTAATGCGTAATAACGTATAACGTTATATACTATTACGTACTAACGTATAACGTTATATACTATTACGTAATGACGCATAACGTTATATACTATTATGTAATGACGTATAACGTTATATACTATTACGTACTAAGGTATAACGTTATATAATATTACGTAATGACGTATAACGTTATATACTATTATGTAATGACGTATAACGTTATTGAGTATTACCTTATAACGTATAACGTTATAACCTATTACGTACTAACGTATAACGTTATATTCTATTACGTACTAACGTGTAACGTTATATACTATTACGTACTAACGTGTAACGTTATATAGTATTACCTGATGTCGTATAACGTTATATACTATTACGTACTAACGTATAACGTTATATAATATTACGTGCTAACGTGTAACATTATATACTATTACGTACTAACGTATAACGTTATTTACTAGTACGTAATGACGTATAACGTTATATACTAATACGTAACAACGTATAACGTTATATCCTATTACGTAATGACGTATAACGTTATACACTATTACGTACTAACGTGTAACGTTATATAGTATTACCTGATGACGTATAACGTTATATAGTAATACGTAATGACGAATAACGTTATATACTATTACGTACTAACGTAGAACATTATAAACTAATACGTAATGACGTACAACGATATATACTATTACGTACTAACGTATAACGTTATACACTATTACGTAAAGACGTATAACGTTATATACTAATGCGTAATAACGTATAACGTTATATACTATTACGTACTAACGTATAACGTTATATACTATTACGTAATGACGTATAACGTTATATACTATTATGTAATGACGTATAACGTTATATACTATTACGTACTAACGTATAACGTTATATAATATTACGTAATGACGTATAACGTTATATACTATTACGTACTAACGTGTAACGTTATATACTATTACGTACTAACGTGTAACGTTATATAGTATTACCTGATGTCGTATAACGTTATATACTATTACGTACTAACGTATAACGTTATAAACTAATACGTACTAACATATAACGTTATATACTATTACGTGCTAACGTATAACGTTATATACTATTACGTGCTATCGTGTAACGTTATATAGTATTACCTGATGACGTATAACGTTATAAACAATTACGTACTAACGTATAACGTTATAAACTAATACGTAATATCGTATAACGTTATATACTATTACGTAATGACGTATAACGTTATACACTATTACGTACTAACGTGTAACGTAATATACTATTAAGTACTATCGTATAACGTTATATACTATTACGTACTAACGTGTAACGTAATATACTATTACGTACTAACGTAGAACGTTATAAACTAATACGTAATATCGTATAACGTTATATAGTATTACCTAATGACGTATAACGTTATATAATATTACGTACTAACGTATAACGTTATATCCTATTACGTAATATCGTATAACGATATATACTATTACGTACTACCGTATAACGTTATATACTATTACGTACTATCGTATAACGTTATATACTATTACGTACTATCGTATAACGTTATATACTATTACGTACTAACGTATAACGTTATATACTATTACGTAATGACGTATAACGTTATATACTATTATGTAATGACGTATAACGTTATTGAGTATTACCTTATAACGTATAACGTTATATCCTATTACGTACTAACGTATAACGTTATTATCTAATACGTACTAACGTGTAACGTTATATACTATTACCTGATGCCGTATAACGTTATATACTATTACGTACTAACGTATAACGTTATAAACTAATACGTAACGACGTATAACGTTATATACTATTACGTACTAACGTAGAACGTTATAAACTAATACGTAATGACGTATAACGATATATACTATTACGTAATGACGTATAACGTTATATACTATTACGTACTAACGTATAACGTTATATACTATTACGTAATGACGTATAACGTTATATACTATTATGTAATGACGTATAACGTTATATACTATTACGTACTAACGTATAACGTTATATACTATTACGTAATGACGTATAACGTTATATACTATTATGTAATGACGTATAACGTTATATACTATTACGTACTAACGTATAACGTTATATACTAATACGTAACAACGTATAACGTTATGTACTAATACGTAATAACGTATAACGTTATATACTATTATGTAATGACGTATAACGTTATTGAGTATTACCTTATAACGTATAACGTTATAACCTATTACGTACTAACGTATAACGTTATATACTAATACGTAACAACGTATAACGTTATGTACTAATACGTAATAACGTATAACGTTATATACTATTATGTAATGACGTATAACGTTATTGAGTATTACCTTATAACGTATAACGTTATAACCTATTACGTACTAACGTATAACGTTATACACTATTACGTACTAACGTGTAACGTTATATAGTATTACCTGATGACGTATAACGTTATATAGTAATACGTAATGACCAATAACGTTATATACTATTACGTACTAACGTAGAACATTATAAACTAATACGTAATGACGTACAACGATATATACTATTACGTACTAACGTATAACGTTATACACTATTACGTAAAGGCGTATAACGTTATATACTAATGCGTAATAACGTATAACGTTATATACTATTACGTACTAACGTATAACGTTATATACTATTACGTAATGACGCATAACGTTATATACTATTATGTAATGACGTATAACGTTATATACTATTACGTACTAACGTATAACGTTATATAATATTACGTAATGACGTATAACGTTATATACTATTATGTAATGACGTATAACGTTATTGAGTATTACCTTATAACGTATAACGTTATAACCTATTACGTACTAACGTATAACGTTATATTCTATTACGTACTAACGTAGAACATTATAAACTAATACGTAATTACGTACAACGATATATACTATTACGTACTAACGTATAACGTTATACACTATTACGTAAAGACGTATAACGTTATATACTAATGCGTAATAACGTATAACGTTATATACTATTACGTACTAACGTATAACGTTATATACTATTACGTAATGACGTATAACGTTATATACTAATACGTAACAACGTATAACGTTATATCCTATTACGTAATGACGTATAACGTTATACACTATTACGTACTAACGTGTAACGTTATATAGTATTACCTGATGACGTATAACGTTATATAGTAATACGTAATGACGAATAACGTTATATACTATTACGTACTAACGTAGAACATTATAAACTAATACGTAATGACGTACAACGATATATACTATTACGTACTAACGTATAACGTTATACACTATTACGTAAAGACGTATAACGTTATATACTAATGCGTAATAACGTATAACGTTATATACTATTACGTACTAACGTATAACGTTATATACTATTACGTAATGACGTATAACGTTATATACTATTATGTAATGACGTATAACGTTATATACTATTACGTACTAACGTATAACGTTATATAATATTACGTAATGACGTATAACGTTATATACTATTATGTAATGACGTATAACGTTATTGAGAATTACCTTATAACGTATAACGTTATAACCTATTACGTACTAACGTATAACGTTATATTCTATTACGTACTAACGTGTAACGTTATATACTATTACGTACTAACGTGTAACGTTATATAGTATTACCTGATGTCGTATAACGTTATATACTATTACGTACTAACGTATAACGTTATATAATATTACATGCTAACGTGTAACATTATATACTATTACGTACTAACGTATAACGTTATTTACTAGTACGTAATGACGTATAACGTTATATACTAATACGTAACAACGTATAACGTTATATCCTATTACGTACTAACGTATAACGTTATATTCTATTACGTACTAACGTGTAACGTTATATAGTATTACCTTATGACGTATAACGTTATATAGTAATACGTAATGACGTATAACGTTATATAATATTACGTAATAACGTATAACGCTATATACTATTACGTACTAACGTAGAACATTATAAACTAATACGTAATGACGTACAACGATATATACTATTACGTACTAACGTATAACGTTATACACTATTACGTAAAGACGTATAACGTTATATACTAATGCGTAATAACGTATAACGTTATATACTATTACGTACTAACGTATAACGTTATATACTATTACGTAATGACGTATAACGTTATATACTATTATGTAATGACGTATAACGTTATATACTATTACGTACTAACGTATAACGTTATATAATATTACGTAATGACGTATAACGTTATATACTATTATGTAATGACGTATAACGTTATTGAGTATTACCTTATAACGTATAACGTTATAACCTATTACGTACTAACGTATAACGTTATATTCTATTACGTAATAACGTGTAACGTTATATACTATTACGTACTAACGTGTAACGTTATATAGTATTACCTGATGTCGTATAACGTTATATAGTAATACGTAATGACGTATAACGTTATATATTATTACGTAATAACGTATAACGCTATATACTATTACGTACTAACGTAGAACATTATAAACTAATACGTAATTACGTACAACGATATATACTATTACGTACTAACGTATAACGTTATACACTATTACGTAAAGACGTATAACGTTATATACTAATGCGTAATAACGTATAACGTTATATACTATTACGTACTAACGTATAACGTTATATACTATTACGTAATGACGTGTAACGTTATATAGTATTACCTGATGACGTATAACGTTATATACTATTACGTACTAACGTATAACGTTATATACTATTACGTAATAACGTATAACGTTATATACTATTACGTACTAACGTATAACGTTATATACTATTATGTAATGACGTATAACGTTATATACTAATGCGTAATAACGTATAACGTTATATACTATTATGTAATGACGTATAACGTTATATACTATTACGTACTAACGTATAACGTTATAAACTAATACGTAATGACGTATAACGTTATAAACTATTACGTACTAACATATAACGTTATAAACTAATACGAACTAACGTATAACGGTATATACTATTACGTGCTAACGTATAACGTTATATACTATTACGTGCTAACGTGTAACGTTATATACTATTACGTACTAACGTATAACGTTATATACTAGTACGTAATGACGTATAGCGTTATATACTAATACGTAACAACGTATAACGTTATATACTAATACATAATGACGTATAACGTTATATACTATTACGTACTAACGTATAACGTTATATACTATTACGTAATGACGTGTAACGTTATATAGTATTACCTGATGACGTATAACGTTATATACTATTACGTACTAACGTATAACGTTATATACTATTACGTAATAACGTATAACGTTATATACTATTACGTACTAACGTATAACGTTATATACTATTATGTAATGACGTATAACGTTATATACTAATGCGTAATAACGTATAACGTTATATACTAATACGTACTAACGTATAACGTTATAAACTAATACGTACTAACGTATAACGTTATAAACTAATACGTAATGACGTATAACGTCATATACTATTACGTACTAACATATAACGTTATAAACTAATACGAACTAACGTATAACGGTATATACTATTACGTGCTAACGTATAACGTTATATACTATTACGTGCTAACGTGTAACGTTATATACTATTACGTACTAACGTATAACGTTATACACTATTACGTAAAGACGTATAACGTTATATACTAATGCGTAATAACGTATAACGTTATATACTATTACGTACTAACGTATAACGTTATATACTATTACGTAATGACGTGTAACGTTATATAGTATTACCTGATGACGTATAACGGTATATACTATTACGTGCTAACGTATAACGTTATATACTATTACGTGCTAACGTGTAACGTTATATACTATTACGTACTAACGTATAACGTTATATACTAGTACGTAATGACGTATAACGTTATATACTATTACGTACTAACGTATAACGTTATAAACTAATACGTAATGACGTATAACGTTATATACTATTACGTACTAACATATAACGTTATAAACTAATACGAACTAACGTATAACGGTATATACTATTACGTGCTAACGTATAACGTTATATACTATTACGTGCTAACGTGTAACGTTATATACTATTACGTACTAACGTATAACGTTATATACTAGTACGTAATGACGTATAACGTTATATACTAATACGTAACAACGTATAACGTTATATACTAATACATAATGACGTATAACGTTATATACTATTACGTACTAACGTATAACGTTATAAACTAATACGTACTAACGTATAACGTTATATACTAATACGTGCTAACGTATAACGTTATATAATATTCCGTGCTAACGTGTAACGTTATACAGTATTACCTGATGACGTATAACGTTATATACAATTACGTACTAACGTATAACGTTATATACTCTTACGTACTAACGTGTAACGTTGTATAGTATTACCTGATGACGTATAACGTTATATAGTAATACGTAATGACGTATAACGTTATATATTATTACGTAATAACGTATAACGCTATATACTATTACGTACTAACGTAGAACGTTATAAGCTAATATGTAATGACGTATAACGATATATACTATTACGTAATAACGTGTAACGTTATATACTAATACGTAATATCGTATAACGTTATATACTAATACGTAATATCGTATAACGTTATATACTATTACGTACTAACGTATAACGTTATGTACTATTACGTAATGACGTATAACGTTATATACTATTATGTAATGACGTATAACGTTATATACTATTACGTACTAACGTATAACGTTATATAATATTACGTAATGACGTGTAACGTTATATACTATTACGTACTAACGTGTAACGTTATATAGTATTACCTGATGTCGTATAACGTTATATAGTATTACGTACTAACGTATAACGTTATATAATATTAAATGCTAACGTGTAACATTATATACTATTACGTACTAACGTATAACGTTATATACTACTACGTAATGACGTATAACGGTATATACTATTACGTGCTAACGTATAACGTTATATACTATTACGTGCTAACGTGTAACGTTATATACTATTACGTACTAACGTATAACGTTATATAATATTACGTAATGACGTATAACGTTATATACTATTATGTAATGACGTATAACGTTATATACTATTATGTAATGACGTATAACGTTATTGAGTATTACCTTATAACGTATAACGTTATAACCTATTACGTACTAACGTATAACGTTATATTCTATTACGTACTAACGTGTAACGTTATATTCTATTACGTACTAACGTATAACGTTATATAATATTACGTAATGACGTATAACGTTATATACTATTATGTAATGACGTATAACGTTATTGAGTATTACCTTATAACGTATAACGTTATAACCTATTACGTACTAACGTATAACGTTATATTCTATTACGTACTAACGTGTAACGTTATATAGTATTACCTTATGACGTATAACGTTATATAGTAATACGTAATGACGTATAACGTTATATAATATTACGTAATAACGTATAACGCTATATACTATTACGTACTAACGTAGAACATTATAAACTAATACGTAATGACGTACAACGATATATACTATTACGTACTAACGTATAACGTTATACACTATTACGTAAAGACGTATAACGTTATATACTAATGCGTAATAACGTATGACGTGATATACTATTACGTACTAACGTATAACGTTATATACTATTACGTAATGACGTATAACGTTATATACTATTATGTAATGACGTATAACGTTATATACTATTACGTACTAACGTATAACGTTATATAATATTACGTAATGACGTATAACGTTATATACTATTATGTAATGACGTATAACGTTATTGAGTATTACCTTATAACGTATAACGTTATAACCTATTACGTACTAACGTATAACGTTATATTCTATTACGTACTAACGTGTAACGTTATATACTATTACGTACTAACGTGTAACGCTATATAGTATCACCTGATGTCGTATAACGTTATATACTATTACGTACTAACGTATAACGTTATATAATATTACGTGCTAACGTGTAACATTATATACTATTACGTACTAACGTATAACGTTATATACTAGTACGCATTGACGTATAACGTTATATACTAATACGTAACAACGTATAACGTTATATCCTATTACGTACTAACGTATAACGTTATATACTATTACGTAATGACGTGTAACGTTATATAGTATTACCTGATGACGTATAACGTTGTATAGTAATACGTAATGACGAATAACGTTATATACTATTACGTACTAACGTAGAACATTATAAACTAATACGTAATCACGTACAACGATATATACTATTACGTACTAACGTATAACGTTATACACTATTACGTAAAGACGTATAACGTTATATACTAATGCGTAATAACGTATAACGTTATATACTATTACGTACTAACGTATAACGTTATATACTATTACGTAATGACGTATAACGTTATATACTATTATGTAATGACGTATAACGTTATATACTATTACGTACTAACGTATAACGTTATATAATATTACGTAATGACGTATAACGTTATATACTATTATGTAATGACGTATAACGTTATTGAGTATTACCTTATAACGTATAACGTTATAACCTATTACGTACTAACGTATAACGTTATATTCTATTACGTACTAACGTGTAACGTTATATACTATTACGTACTAACGTATAACGTTATACACTATTACGTAAAGACGTATAACGTTATACACCCTTGGACAAAAAGATAGCACATGTGTGCTATCATTAATTTCTCATAGATAGAGTCCGAATTTCCCAAGTTTGACGAATGGCATATAAACAGTACCTTGTAGTAATAAGGTATATGAGCTTGAAACTGTATCTTCGCTATTCCTCTTGTATTTATCAACAATGATTGTGAAATCCGGTCGGCGAAATGATAGCACACTTTCAAAAGTTGTAGTGTTTATTATCTACTAAATTGTACAAAAATAAAAAACCTTTTAAAATTTAATAATGTGTGGATCCTCCCTTATTCTCCACCACCTCCAGCATTCGTTTCGGCAAAGAACGATATAGTTTTCTAATATAATCCAGCGATATATTTCTCCATTCCTCTTCAAGGCACTTTTTTAACTGATTAATACTTTCAAATTGCCTATTTTCTCTATAAACGGCATTGCTTAATTTACTCCAACAGTTTTCGATTATGTTTAAATCGGGGGAGCATGCAGGCCAGTCCAAAACTGCAATATTTTCTGTTGAAAAATATTCTTTCACAACCTTAGCGGTGTGAACTGCAGCATTATCTTGCTGAAAAATAAAATCTTGTCTCGCAATATGTGTTGCGTACTTTGCAATTTGATTTTGTATCAAATTACGATAGGTTATAGCATTCATCTTGCTGCGAATTGATATTAAATCAGTCTTTCCGTTATACCCAATACCTGCCCAAAGCATAATGCTACCTCCACCCATTTGACGCCGTATTTGTGACAATTTTTTTTTTCTTACATCATGATAGTAAAAATTGAATCCATCTGGGCCATCTAAATTAAATCTTTTTTCATCTGTAAATATAACTTTCCTCCACTTCTTGTTCCACCGTATATGTTCTTTTGCAAAATATAATCGATGCTCCTTGTGAATCTGCTTTAGAGCTGGTCTTCGTTTTAATTTCATCCGCTTTATGTGCGCGGATTGTTGTAGTACACGTCTGACATTCCGAGGATTAGTTTTTACGCCAACTTTTTCTGCAATTTCACGTGACGTGAGAAGCGAATTTGACGCGGCACGTAAAATTGCACGTTTTTCACGAGTACTAATCGCGGAAGGTCTCCCACTGCTTTTTTTTGTTCCATAATTATTTACATCTTTCAGTAAATTATAAATGACTTTCCGACTTCTACTGAGAACTTTTGCAATTTTAGAAATAGTAAAGTTTTCTTTCTTTAATTTCAAAACTGTTTGAATCTCTTCACTATTTAGCTGTTTTCCACGTCCCATTGTTTGAATCGAAATTTGTAAGGTTTCTAATGAAATTCTTCTACTTTTCACTACGTCTACACCACTCAGAATACACAGAAATACTAAGGAATGGAAACAAAATGCTTGGTGTGCTATCATTTCGCCGACCGGATTTCACAATCATTGTTGATAAATACAAGAGGAATAGCGAAGATACAGTTTCAAGCTCATATACCTTATTACTACAAGGTACTGTTTATATGCCATTCGTCAAACTTGGGAAATTCGGACTCTATCTATGAGAAATTAATGATAGCACACATGTGCTATCTTTTTGTCGAAGGGTGTATACTAATGCGTAATAACGTATAACGTTATATACTATTACGTACTAACGTATAACGTTATATACTATTACGTAATGACGTATAACGTTATACACTATTACGTAAAGACGTATAACGTTATATACTATTACGTAATGACGTGTAACGTTATATAGTATTACCTGATGACGTATAACGGTATATACTATTACGTGCTAACGTATAACGTTATATACTATTACGTGCTATCGTGTAACGTTATATAGTATTACCTGATGACGTATAACGTTATAAACAATTACGTACTAACGTATAACGTTATAAACTAATACGTAATATCGTATAACGTTATATACTATTACGTAATGACGTATAACGTTATACACTATTACGTACTAACGTGTAACGTAATATACTATTAAGTACTATCGTATAACGTTATATACTATTACGTACTAACGTGTAACGTAATATACTATTACGTACTAACGTAGAACGTTATAAACTAATACGTAATATCGTATAACGTTATATAGTATTACCTAATGACGTATAACGTTATATAATATTACGTACTAACGTATAACGTTATATCCTATTACGTAATATCGTATAACGATATATACTATTACGTACTACCGTATAACGTTATATACTATTACGTACTATCGTATAACGTTATATACTATTACGTACTATCGTATAACGTTATATACTAATACGTAACAACGTATAACGTTATGTACTAATACGTAATAACGTATAACGTTATGTACTAATACGTAATAACGTATAACGTTATATACTATTATGTAATGACGTATAACGTTATTGAGTATTACCTTATAACGTATAACGTTATAACCTATTACGTACTAACGTATAACGTTATACACTATTACGTACTAACGTGTAACGTTATATAGTATTACCTGATGACGTATAACGTTATATAGTAATACGTAATGACAAATAACGTTATATACTATTACGTACTAACGTAGAACATTATAAACTAATACGTAATGACGTACAACGATATATACTATTACGTACTAACGTATAACGTTATACACTATTACGTAAAGACGTATAACGTTATATACTAATGCGTAATAACGTATAACGTTATATACTATTACGTACTAACGTATAACGTTATATACTATTACGTAATGACGCATAACGTTATATACTATTATGTAATGACGTATAACGTTATATACTATTACGTACTAACGTATAACGTTATATAATATTACGTAATGACGTATAACGTTATATACTATTATGTAATGACGTATAACGTTATTGAGTATTACCTTATAACGTATAACGTTATAACCTATTACGTACTAACGTATAACGTTATATTCTATTACGTACTAACGTGTAACGTTATATACTATTACGTACTAACGTGTAACGTTATATAGTATTACCTGATGTCGTATAACGTTATATACTATTACGTACTAACGTATAACGTTATATAATATTACGTGCTAACGTGTAACATTATATACTATTACGTACTAACGTATAACGTTATTTACTAGTACGTAATGACGTATAACGTTATATACTAATACGTAACAACGTATAACGTTATATCCTATTACGTAATGACGTATAACGTTATACACTATTACGTACTAACGTGTAACGTTATATAGTATTACCTGATGACGTATAACGTTATATAGTAATACGTAATGACGAATAACGTTATATACTATTACGTACTAACGTAGAACATTATAAACTAATACGTAATGACGTACAACGATATATACTATTACGTACTAACGTATAACGTTATACACTATTACGTAAAGACGTATAACGTTATATACTAATGCGTAATAACGTATAACGTTATATACTATTACGTACTAACGTATAACGTTATATACTATTACGTAATGACGTATAACGTTATATACTATTATGTAATGACGTATAACGTTATATACTATTACGTACTAACGTATAACGTTATATAATATTACGTAATGACGTATAACGTTATATACTATTACGTACTAACGTGTAACGTTATATACTATTACGTACTAACGTGTAACGTTATATAGTATTACCTGATGTCGTATAACGTTATATACTATTACGTACTAACGTATAACGTTATAAACTAATACGTACTAACATATAACGTTATATACTATTACGTGCTAACGTATAACGTTATATACTATTACGTGCTATCGTGTAACGTTATATAGTATTACCTGATGACGTATAACGTTATAAACAATTACGTACTAACGTATAACGTTATAAACTAATACGTAATATCGTATAACGTTATATACTATTACGTAATGACGTATAACGTTATACACTATTACGTACTAACGTGTAACGTAATATACTATTAAGTACTATCGTATAACGTTATATACTATTACGTACTAACGTGTAACGTAATATACTATTACGTACTAACGTAGAACGTTATAAACTAATACGTAATATCGTATAACGTTATATAGTATTACCTAATGACGTATAACGTTATATAATATTACGTACTAACGTATAACGTTATATCCTATTACGTAATATCGTATAACGATATATACTATTACGTACTACCGTATAACGTTATATACTATTACGTACTATCGTATAACGTTATATACTATTACGTACTATCGTATAACGTTATATACTATTACGTACTAACGTATAACGTTATATACTATTACGTAATGACGTATAACGTTATATACTATTATGTAATGACGTATAACGTTATTGAGTATTACCTTATAACGTATAACGTTATATCCTATTACGTACTAACGTATAACGTTATTATCTAATACGTACTAACGTGTAACGTTATATACTATTACCTGATGCCGTATAACGTTATATACTATTACGTACTAACGTATAACGTTATAAACTAATACGTAACGACGTATAACGTTATATACTATTACGTACTAACGTAGAACGTTATAAACTAATACGTAATGACGTATAACGATATATACTATTACGTAATGACGTATAACGTTATATACTATTACGTACTAACGTATAACGTTATATACTATTACGTAATGACGTATAACGTTATATACTATTATGTAATGACGTATAACGTTATATACTATTACGTACTAACGTATAACGTTATATACTATTACGTAATGACGTATAACGTTATATACTATTATGTAATGACGTATAACGTTATATACTATTACGTACTAACGTATAACGTTATATACTAATACGTAACAACGTATAACGTTATGTACTAATACGTAATAACGTATAACGTTATATACTATTATGTAATGACGTATAACGTTATTGAGTATTACCTTATAACGTATAACGTTATAACCTATTACGTACTAACGTATAACGTTATATACTAATACGTAACAACGTATAACGTTATGTACTAATACGTAATAACGTATAACGTTATATACTATTATGTAATGACGTATAACGTTATTGAGTATTACCTTATAACGTATAACGTTATAACCTATTACGTACTAACGTATAACGTTATACACTATTACGTACTAACGTGTAACGTTATATAGTATTACCTGATGACGTATAACGTTATATAGTAATACGTAATGACCAATAACGTTATATACTATTACGTACTAACGTAGAACATTATAAACTAATACGTAATGACGTACAACGATATATACTATTACGTACTAACGTATAACGTTATACACTATTACGTAAAGGCGTATAACGTTATATACTAATGCGTAATAACGTATAACGTTATATACTATTACGTACTAACGTATAACGTTATATACTATTACGTAATGACGCATAACGTTATATACTATTATGTAATGACGTATAACGTTATATACTATTACGTACTAACGTATAACGTTATATAATATTACGTAATGACGTATAACGTTATATACTATTATGTAATGACGTATAACGTTATTGAGTATTACCTTATAACGTATAACGTTATAACCTATTACGTACTAACGTATAACGTTATATTCTATTACGTACTAACGTAGAACATTATAAACTAATACGTAATTACGTACAACGATATATACTATTACGTACTAACGTATAACGTTATACACTATTACGTAAAGACGTATAACGTTATATACTAATGCGTAATAACGTATAACGTTATATACTATTACGTACTAACGTATAACGTTATATACTATTACGTAATGACGTATAACGTTATATACTAATACGTAACAACGTATAACGTTATATCCTATTACGTAATGACGTATAACGTTATACACTATTACGTACTAACGTGTAACGTTATATAGTATTACCTGATGACGTATAACGTTATATAGTAATACGTAATGACGAATAACGTTATATACTATTACGTACTAACGTAGAACATTATAAACTAATACGTAATGACGTACAACGATATATACTATTACGTACTAACGTATAACGTTATACACTATTACGTAAAGACGTATAACGTTATATACTAATGCGTAATAACGTATAACGTTATATACTATTACGTACTAACGTATAACGTTATATACTATTACGTAATGACGTATAACGTTATATACTATTATGTAATGACGTATAACGTTATATACTATTACGTACTAACGTATAACGTTATATAATATTACGTAATGACGTATAACGTTATATACTATTATGTAATGACGTATAACGTTATTGAGAATTACCTTATAACGTATAACGTTATAACCTATTACGTACTAACGTATAACGTTATATTCTATTACGTACTAACGTGTAACGTTATATACTATTACGTACTAACGTGTAACGTTATATAGTATTACCTGATGTCGTATAACGTTATATACTATTACGTACTAACGTATAACGTTATATAATATTACATGCTAACGTGTAACATTATATACTATTACGTACTAACGTATAACGTTATTTACTAGTACGTAATGACGTATAACGTTATATACTAATACGTAACAACGTATAACGTTATATCCTATTACGTACTAACGTATAACGTTATATTCTATTACGTACTAACGTGTAACGTTATATAGTATTACCTTATGACGTATAACGTTATATAGTAATACGTAATGACGTATAACGTTATATAATATTACGTAATAACGTATAACGCTATATACTATTACGTACTAACGTAGAACATTATAAACTAATACGTAATGACGTACAACGATATATACTATTACGTACTAACGTATAACGTTATACACTATTACGTAAAGACGTATAACGTTATATACTAATGCGTAATAACGTATAACGTTATATACTATTACGTACTAACGTATAACGTTATATACTATTACGTAATGACGTATAACGTTATATACTATTATGTAATGACGTATAACGTTATATACTATTACGTACTAACGTATAACGTTATATAATATTACGTAATGACGTATAACGTTATATACTATTATGTAATGACGTATAACGTTATTGAGTATTACCTTATAACGTATAACGTTATAACCTATTACGTACTAACGTATAACGTTATATTCTATTACGTAATAACGTGTAACGTTATATACTATTACGTACTAACGTGTAACGTTATATAGTATTACCTGATGTCGTATAACGTTATATAGTAATACGTAATGACGTATAACGTTATATATTATTACGTAATAACGTATAACGCTATATACTATTACGTACTAACGTAGAACATTATAAACTAATACGTAATTACGTACAACGATATATACTATTACGTACTAACGTATAACGTTATACACTATTACGTAAAGACGTATAACGTTATATACTAATGCGTAATAACGTATAACGTTATATACTATTACGTACTAACGTATAACGTTATATACTATTACGTAATGACGTGTAACGTTATATAGTATTACCTGATGACGTATAACGTTATATACTATTACGTACTAACGTATAACGTTATATACTATTACGTAATAACGTATAACGTTATATACTATTACGTACTAACGTATAACGTTATATACTATTATGTAATGACGTATAACGTTATATACTAATGCGTAATAACGTATAACGTTATATACTATTATGTAATGACGTATAACGTTATATACTATTACGTACTAACGTATAACGTTATAAACTAATACGTAATGACGTATAACGTTATAAACTATTACGTACTAACATATAACGTTATAAACTAATACGAACTAACGTATAACGGTATATACTATTACGTGCTAACGTATAACGTTATATACTATTACGTGCTAACGTGTAACGTTATATACTATTACGTACTAACGTATAACGTTATATACTAGTACGTAATGACGTATAACGTTATATACTAATACGTAACAACGTATAACGTTATATACTAATACATAATGACGTATAACGTTATATACTATTACGTACTAACGTATAACGTTATATACTATTACGTAATGACGTGTAACGTTATATAGTATTACCTGATGACGTATAACGTTATATACTATTACGTACTAACGTATAACGTTATATACTATTACGTAATAACGTATAACGTTATATACTATTACGTACTAACGTATAACGTTATATACTATTATGTAATGACGTATAACGTTATATACTAATGCGTAATAACGTATAACGTTATATACTAATACGTACTAACGTATAACGTTATAAACTAATACGTACTAACGTATAACGTTATAAACTAATACGTAATGACGTATAACGTCATATACTATTACGTACTAACATATAACGTTATAAACTAATACGAACTAACGTATAACGGTATATACTATTACGTGCTAACGTATAACGTTATATACTATTACGTGCTAACGTGTAACGTTATATACTATTACGTACTAACGTATAACGTTATACACTATTACGTAAAGACGTATAACGTTATATACTAATGCGTAATAACGTATAACGTTATATACTATTACGTACTAACGTATAACGTTATATACTATTACGTAATGACGTGTAACGTTATATAGTATTACCTGATGACGTATAACGGTATATACTATTACGTGCTAACGTATAACGTTATATACTATTACGTGCTAACGTGTAACGTTATATACTATTACGTACTAACGTATAACGTTATATACTAGTACGTAATGACGTATAACGTTATATACTATTACGTACTAACGTATAACGTTATAAACTAATACGTAATGACGTATAACGTTATATACTATTACGTACTAACATATAACGTTATAAACTAATACGAACTAACGTATAACGGTATATACTATTACGTGCTAACGTATAACGTTATATACTATTACGTGCTAACGTGTAACGTTATATACTATTACGTACTAACGTATAACGTTATATACTAGTACGTAATGACGTATAACGTTATATACTAATACGTAACAACGTATAACGTTATATACTAATACATAATGACGTATAACGTTATATACTATTACGTACTAACGTATAACGTTATAAACTAATACGTACTAACGTATAACGTTATATACTAATACGTGCTAACGTATAACGTTATATAATATTCCGTGCTAACGTGTAACGTTATACAGTATTACCTGATGACGTATAACGTTATATACAATTACGTACTAACGTATAACGTTATATACTCTTACGTACTAACGTGTAACGTTGTATAGTATTACCTGATGACGTATAACGTTATATAGTAATACGTAATGACGTATAACGTTATATATTATTACGTAATAACGTATAACGCTATATACTATTACGTACTAACGTAGAACGTTATAAGCTAATATGTAATGACGTATAACGATATATACTATTACGTAATAACGTGTAACGTTATATACTAATACGTAATATCGTATAACGTTATATACTAATACGTAATATCGTATAACGTTATATACTATTACGTACTAACGTATAACGTTGTATACTATTACGTAATGATGTATAACGTTGTATACTATTATGTAATGACGTATAACGTTATATACTATTACGTACTAACGTATAACGTTATATAATATTACGTAATGACGTGTAACGTTATATACTATTACGTACTAACGTGTAACGTTATATAGTATTACCTGATGTCGTATAACGTTATATAGTATTACGTACTAACGTATAACGTTATATAATATTAAATGCTAACGTGTAACATTATATACTATTACGTACTAACGTATAACGTTATATACTACTACGTAATGACGTATAACGGTATATACTATTACGTGCTAACGTATAACGTTATATACTATTACGTGCTAACGTGTAACGTTATATACTATTACGTACTAACGTATAACGTTATATAATATTACGTAATGACGTATAACGTTATATACTATTATGTAATGACGTATAACGTTATATACTATTATGTAATGACGTATAACGTTATTGAGTATTACCTTATAACGTATAACGTTATAACCTATTACGTACTAACGTATAACGTTATATTCTATTACGTACTAACGTGTAACGTTATATTCTATTACGTACTAACGTATAACGTTATATAATATTACGTAATGACGTATAACGTTATATACTATTATGTAATGACGTATAACGTTATTGAGTATTACCTTATAACGTATAACGTTATAACCTATTACGTACTAACGTATAACGTTATATTCTATTACGTACTAACGTGTAACGTTATATAGTATTACCTTATGACGTATAACGTTATATAGTAATACGTAATGACGTATAACGTTATATAATATTACGTAATAACGTATAACGCTATATACTATTACGTACTAACGTAGAACATTATAAACTAATACGTAATGACGTACAACGATATATACTATTACGTACTAACGTATAACGTTATACACTATTACGTAAAGACGTATAACGTTATATACTAATGCGTAATAACGTATGACGTGATATACTATTACGTACTAACGTATAACGTTATATACTATTACGTAATGACGTATAACGTTATATACTATTATGTAATGACGTATAACGTTATATACTATTACGTACTAACGTATAACGTTATATAATATTACGTAATGACGTATAACGTTATATACTATTATGTAATGACGTATAACGTTATTGAGTATTACCTTATAACGTATAACGTTATAACCTATTACGTACTAACGTATAACGTTATATTCTATTACGTACTAACGTGTAACGTTATATACTATTACGTACTAACGTGTAACGCTATATAGTATCACCTGATGTCGTATAACGTTATATACTATTACGTACTAACGTATAACGTTATATAATATTACGTGCTAACGTGTAACATTATATACTATTACGTACTAACGTATAAGGTTATATACTAGTACGCATTGACGTATAACGTTATATACTAATACGTAACAACGTATAACGTTATATCCTATTACGTACTAACGTATAACGTTATATACTATTACGTAATGACGTGTAACGTTATATAGTATTACCTGATGACGTATAACGTTGTATAGTAATACGTAATGACGAATAACGTTATATACTATTACGTACTAACGTAGAACATTATAAACTAATACGTAATCACGTACAACGATATATACTATTACGTACTAACGTATAACGTTATACACTATTACGTAAAGACGTATAACGTTATATACTAATGCGTAATAACGTATAACGTTATATACTATTACGTACTAACGTATAACGTTATATACTATTACGTAATGACGTATAACGTTATATACTATTATGTAATGACGTATAACGTTATATACTATTACGTACTAACGTATAACGTTATATAATATTACGTAATGACGTATAACGTTATATACTATTATGTAATGACGTATAACGTTATTGAGTATTACCTTATAACGTATAACGTTATAACCTATTACGTACTAACGTATAACGTTATATTCTATTACGTACTAACGTGTAACGTTATATACTATTACGTACTAACGTATAACGTTATACACTATTACGTAAAGACGTATAACGTTATATACTAATGCGTAATAACGTATAACGTTATATACTATTACGTACTAACGTATAACGTTATATACTATTACGTAATGACGTATAACGTTATACACTATTACGTAAAGACGTATAACGTTATATACTATTACGTAATGACGTGTAACGTTATATAGTATTACCTGATGACGTATAACGGTATATACTATTACGTGCTAACGTATAACGTTATATACTATTACGTGCTAACGTGTAACGTTATATACTATTACGTACTAACGTATAACGTTATATACTAGTACGTAATGACGTATAACGTTATATACTATTACGTACTAACGTATAACGTTATAAACTAATACGTAATGACGTATAACGTTATATACTATTACGTACTAACATATAACGTTATAAACTAATACGAACTAACGTATAACGGTATATACTATTACGTGCTAACGTATAACGTTATATACTATTACGTGCTAACGTGTAACGTTATATACTATTACGTACTAACGTATAACGTTATATACTAGTACGTAATGACGTATAACGTTATATACTAATACGTAACAACGTATAACGTTATATACTAATACATAATGACGTATAACGTTATATACTATTACGTACTAACGTATAACGTTATAAACTAATACGTACTAACGTATAACGTTATAAACTAATACGTAATGACGTATAACGTTATATACTGTTACGTACTAACATATAACGTTATAAACTAATACGAACTAACGTATAACGGTATATACTATTACGTGCTAACGTATAACGTTATATACTATTACGTGCTAACGTGTAACGTTATATACTATTCCGTACTAACGTATAACGTTATACACTATTACGTAAAGACGTATAACGTTATATACTAATGCGTAATAACGTATAACGTTATATACTATTACGTACTAACGTATAACGTTATATACTATTACGTAATGACGTGTAACGTTATATAGTATTACCTGATGACGTATAACGTTATATACTATTACGTACTAACCTATAACGTTATATACTATTACGTAATAACGTATAACGTTATATACTATTACGTACTAACGTATAACGTTATATACTATTATGTAATGACGTATAACGTTATATACTAATGCGTAATAACGTATAACGTTATATACTATTATGTAATGACGTATAACGTTATATCCTATTACGTACTAACGTGTAACGTTATTATCTAATACGTACTAACGTGTAACGTTATATAGTATTACCTGATGCTGTATAACGTTATATACTATTACGTACTAACGTATAACGTTATAAACTAATACGTAATGACGTATAACGTTATATACTATTACGTACTAACATATAACGTTATAAACTAATACGAACTAACGTATAACGGTATATACTATTACGTGCTAACGTATAACGTTATATACTATTACGTGCTAACGTGTAACGTTATATACTATTACGTACTAACGTATAACGTTATATACTAGTACGTAATGACGTATAACGTTATATACTAATACGTAACAACGTATAACGTTATATACTAATACATAATGACGTATAACGTTATATACTATTACGTACTAACGTATAACGTTATAAACTAATACGTACTAACGTATAACGTTATATACTAATACGTGCTATCGTATAACGTTATATAATATTCCGTGCTAACGTGTAACGTTATACAGTATTACCTGATGACGTATAACGTTATATACAATTACGTACTAACGTATAACGTTATATACTCTTACGTACTAACGTGTAACGTTGTATAGTATTACCTGATGACGTATAACGTTATATAGTAATACGTAATGACGTATAACGTTATATATTATTACGTAATAACGTATAACGCTATATACTATTACGTACTAACGTAGAACGTTATAAGCTAATATGTAATGACGTATAACGATATATACTATTACGTAATAACGTGTAACGTTATATAGTAATACGTAATATCGTATAACGTTATATACTAATACGTAATATCGTATAACGTTATATACTATTACGTACTAACGTATAACGTTATGTACTATTACGTAATGACGTATAACGTTATATACTATTACGTACTAACGTATAACGTTATGTACTATTACGTAATGACGTATAACGTTATATACTATTATGTAATGACGTATAACGTTATATACTATTACGTACTAACGTATAACGTTATATAATATTACGTAATGACGTATAACGTTATATACTATTATGTAATGACGTATAACGTTATTGAGTATTACCTTATAACGTATAACGTTATAACCTATTACGTACTAACGTATAACGTTATATTCTATTACGTACTAACGTGTAACGTTATATACTATTACGTACTAACGTGTAACGTTATATAGTATTACCTGATGTCGTATAACGTTATATAGTATTACGTACTAACGTATAACGTTATATACTATTAAGTGCTAACGTGTAACATTATATACTATTACGTACTAACGTATAACGTTATATACTACTACGTAATGACGTATAACGTTATATACTAATACGTAACAACGTATAACGTTATATCCTATTACGTACTAACGTGTAACGTTATATTCTATTACGTACTAACGTGTAACGTTATATACTATTACGTACTAACGTGTAACGTTATATGGTATTACCTGATGTCGTATAACGTTATATAGTATTACGTACTAACGTATAACGTTATATAATATTAAGTGCTAACGTGTAACATTATATACTATTACGTACTAACGTATAACGTTATATACTACTACGTAATGACGTATAACGGTATATACTATTACGTGCTAACGTATAACGTTATATACTATTACGTGCTAACGTGTAACGTTATATACTATTACGTAGTAACGTATAACGTTATATAATATTACGTAATGACGTATAACGTTATATACTATTATGTAATGACGTATAACGTTATTGAGTATTACCTTATAACGTATAACGTTATAACCTATTACGTACTAACGTATAACGTTATATTCTATTACGTACTAACGTGTAACGTTATATTCTATTACGTACTAACGTATAACGTTATATAATATTACGTAATGACGTATAACGTTATATACTATTATGTAATGACGTATAACGTTATTGAGTATTACCTTATAACGTATAACGTTATAACCTATTACGTACTAACGTATAACGTTATATTCTATTACGTACTAACGTGTAACGTTATATAGTATTACCTTATGACGTATAACGTTATATAGTAATACGTAATGACGTATAACGTTATATAATATTACGTAATAACGTATAACGCTATATACTATTACGTACTAACGTAGAACATTATAAACTAATACGTAATGACGTACAACGATATATACTATTACGTACTAACGTATAACGTTATACACTATTACGTAAAGACGTATAACGTTATATACTAATGCGTAATAACGTATAACGTTATATACTATTACGTACTAACGTATAACGTTATATACTATTACGTAATGACGTATAACGTTATATCCTATTATGTAATGACGTATAACGTTATATACTATTACGTACTAACGTATAACGTTATATAATATTACGTAATGACGTATAACGTTATATACTATTATGTAATGACGTATAACGTTATTGAGTATTACCTTATAACGTATAACGTTATAACCTATTACGTACTAACGTATAACGTTATATTCTATTACGTACTAACGTGTAACGTTATATACTATTACGTACTAACGTGTAACGCTATATAGTATCACCTGATGTCGTATAACGTTATATACTATTACGTACTAACGTATAACGTTATATAATATTACGTGCTAACGTGTAACATTATATACTATTACGTACTAACGTATAACGTTATATACTAGTACGCAATGACGTATAACGTTATATACTAATACGTGCTAACGTATAACGTTATATACTATTACGTGCTAACGTGTAACGTTATATACTATTACGTACTAACGTATAACGTTATATAATATTACGTAATGACGTATAACGTTATATACTATTATGTAATGACGTATAACGTTATTGAGTATTACCTTATAACGTATAACGTTATAACCTATTACGTACTAACGTATAACGTTATATTCTATTACGTACTAACGTGTAACGTTATATACTATTACGTACTAACGTGTAACGTTATATAGTATTACCTGATGTCGTATAACGTTATATAGTATTACGTACTAACGTATAACGTTATATAATATTAAGTGCTAACGTGTAACATTATATACTATTACGTACTAACGTATAACGTTATATACTACTACGTAATGACGTATAACGTTATATACTAATACGTAACAACGTATAACGTTATATACTATTACGTGCTAACGTGTAACGTTATATACTATTACGTAGTAACGTATAACGTTATATAATATTACGTAATGACGTATAACGTTATATACTATTATGTAATGACGTATAACGTTATTGAGTATTACCTTATAACGTATAACGTTATAACCTATTACGTACTAACGTATAACGTTATATTCTATTACGTACTAACGTGTAACGTTATATTCTATTACGTACTAACGTATAACGTTATATAATATTACGTAATGACGTATAACGTTATATACCATTATGTAATGACGTATAACGTTATTGAGTATTACCTTATAACGTATAACGTTATAACCTATTACGTACTAACGTATAACGTTATATTCTATTACGTACTAACGTGTAACGTTATATAGTATTACCTTATGACGTATAACGTTATATAGTAATACGTAATGACGTATAACGTTATATAATATTACGTAATAACGTATAACGCTATATACTATTACGTACTAACGTAGAACATTATAAACTAATACGTAATGACGTACAACGATATATACTATTACGTACTAACGTATAACGTTATACACTATTACGTAAAGACGTATAACGTTATATACTAATGCGTAATAACGTATAACGTTATATACTATTACGTACTAACGTATAACGTTATATACTATTACGTAATGACGTATAACGTTATATCCTATTATGTAATGACGTATAACGTTATATACTATTACGTACTAACGTATAACGTTATATAATATTACGTAATGACGTATAACGTTATATACTATTATGTAATGACGTATAACGTTATTGAGTATTACCTTATAACGTATAACGTTATAACCTATTACGTACTAACGTATAACGTTATATTCTATTACGTACTAACGTGTAACGTTATATACTATTACGTACTAACGTGTAACGTTATATAGTATCACCTGATGTCGTATAACGTTATATACTATTACGTACTAACGTATAACGTTATATAATATTACGTGCTAACGTGTAACATTATATACTATTACGTACTAACGTATAACGTTATATACTAGTACGCAATGACGTATAACGTTATATACTAATACGTAATAACGTATAACGTTATATACTATTACGTACTAACGTATAACGTTATATACTATTACGTAATGACGTGTAACGTTATATAGTATTACCTGATGACGTATAACGTTGTATAGTAATACGTAATGACGAATAACGTTATATACTATTACGTACTAACGTAGAACATTATAAACTAATACGTAATCACGTACAACGATATATACTATTACGTACTAACGTATAACGTTATACACTATTACGTAAAGACGTATAACGTTATATACTAATGCGTAATAACGTATAACGTTATATACTATTACGTACTAACGTATAACGTTATATACTATTACGTAATGACGTGTAACGTTATATAGTATTACCTGATGACGTATAACGTTATATACTATTACGTACTAACCTATAACGTTATATACTATTACGTAATAACGTATAACGTTATATACTATTACGTACTAACGTATAACGTTATATACTATTATGTAATGACGTATAACGTTATATACTAATGCGTAATAACGTATAACGTTATATACTATTATGTAATGACGTATAACGTTATATCCTATTACGTACTAACGTGTAACGTTATTATCTAATACGTACTAACGTGTAACGTTATATAGTATTACCTGATGCTGTATAACGTTATATACTATTACGTACTAACGTATAACGTTATAAACTAATACGTAATGACGTATAACGTTATATACTATTACGTACTAACATATAACGTTATAAACTAATACGAACTAACGTATAACGGTATATACTATTACGTGCTAACGTATAACGTTATATACTATTACGTGCTAACGTGTAACGTTATATACTATTACGTACTAACGTATAACGTTATATACTAGTACGTAATGACGTATAACGTTATATACTAATACGTAACAACGTATAACGTTATATACTAATACATAATGACGTATAACGTTATATACTATTACGTACTAACGTATAACGTTATAAACTAATACGTACTAACGTATAACGTTATATACTAATACGTGCTAACGTATAACGTTATATAATATTCCGTGCTAACGTGTAACGTTATACAGTATTACCTGATGACGTATAACGTTATATACAATTACGTACTAACGTATAACGTTATATACTCTTACGTACTAACGTGTAACGTTGTATAGTATTACCTGATGACGTATAACGTTATATAGTAATACGTAATGACGTATAACGTTATATATTATTACGTAATAACGTATAACGCTATATACTATTACGTACTAACGTAGAACGTTATAAGCTAATATGTAATGACGTATAACGATATATACTATTACGTAATAACGTGTAACGTTATATAGTAATACGTAATATCGTATAACGTTATATACTAATACGTAATATCGTATAACGTTATATACTATTACGTACTAACGTATAACGTT
Source organism: Bombus pascuorum (assembly GCF_905332965.1). NCBI lineage: Eukaryota > Metazoa > Arthropoda > Insecta > Hymenoptera > Apidae > Bombus > Bombus pascuorum. The sequence continues at coordinate 18,415,771 of NC_083488.1, forward strand.
ATGTACTATTACGTAATGACGTATAACGTTATATACTATTACGTACTAACGTATAACGTTATATAATATTACGTGCTAACGTGTAACATTATATACTATTACGTACTAACGTATAACGTTATATACTAGTACGCAATGACGTATAACGTTATATACTAATACGTAACAACGTATAACGTTATATCCTATTACGTACTAACGTATAACGTTATATACTATTACGTAATGACGTGTAACGTTATATAGTATTACCTGATGACGTATAACGTTGTATAGTAATACGTAATGACGAATAACGTTATATACTATTACGTACTAACGTAGAACATTATAAACTAATACGTAATCACGTACAACGATATATACTATTACGTACTAACGTATAACGTTATACACTATTACGTAAAGACGTATAACGTTATATACTAATGCGTAATAACGTATAACGTTATATACTATTACGTACTAACGTATAACGTTATATACTATTACGTAATGACGTGTAACGTTATATAGTATTACCTGATGACGTATAACGTTATATACTATTACGTACTAACCTATAACGTTATATACTATTACGTAATAACGTATAACGTTATATACTATTACGTACTAACGTATAACGTTATATACTATTATGTAATGACGTATAACGTTATATACTAATGCGTAATAACGTATAACGTTATATACTATTATGTAATGACGTATAACGTTATATCCTATTACGTACTAACGTGTAACGTTATTATCTAATACGTACTAACGTGTAACGTTATATAGTATTACCTGATGCTGTATAACGTTATATACTATTACGTACTAACGTATAACGTTATAAACTAATACGTAATGACGTATAACGTTATATACTATTACGTACTAACATATAACGTTATAAACTAATACGAACTAACGTATAACGGTATATACTATTACGTGCTAACGTATAACGTTATATACTATTACGTGCTAACGTGTAACGTTATATACTATTACGTACTAACGTATAACGTTATATACTAGTACGTAATGACGTATAACGTTATATACTAATACGTAACAACGTATAACGTTATATACTAATACATAATGACGTATAACGTTATATACTATTACGTACTAACGTATAACGTTATAAACTAATACGTACTAACGTATAACGTTATATACTAATACGTGCTAACGTATAACGTTATATAATATTCCGTGCTAACGTGTAACGTTATACAGTATTACCTGATGACGTATAACGTTATATACAATTACGTACTAACGTATAACGTTATATACTCTTACGTACTAACGTGTAACGTTGTATAGTATTACCTGATGACGTATAACGTTATATAGTAATACGTAATGACGTATAACGTTATATATTATTACGTAATAACGTATAACGCTATATACTATTACGTACTAACGTAGAACGTTATAAGCTAATATGTAATGACGTATAACGATATATACTATTACGTAATAACGTGTAACGTTATATAGTAATACGTAATATCGTATAACGTTATATACTAATACGTAATATCGTATAACGTTATATACTATTACGTACTAACGTATAACGTTATGTACTATTACGTAATGACGTATAACGTTATATACTATTACGTACTAACGTATAACGTTATGTACTATTACGTAATGACGTATAACGTTATATACTATTATGTAATGACGTATAACGTTATATACTATTACGTACTAACGTATAACGTTATTGAGTATTACCTTATAACGTATAACGTTATAACCTATTACGTACTAACGTATAACGTTATATTCTATTACGTACTAACGTGTAACGTTATATACTATTACGTACTAACGTGTAACGTTATATAGTATTACCTGATGTCGTATAACGTTATATAGTATTACGTACTAACGTATAACGTTATATACTATTAAGTGCTAACGTGTAACATTATATACTATTACGTACTAACGTATAACGTTATATACTACTACGTAATGACGTATAACGTTATATACTAATACGTAACAACGTATAACGTTATATCCTATTACGTACTAACGTGTAACGTTATATTCTATTACGTACTAACGTGTAACGTTATATACTATTACGTACTAACGTGTAACGTTATATGGTATTACCTGATGTCGTATAACGTTATATAGTATTACGTACTAACGTATAACGTTATATAATATTAAGTGCTAACGTGTAACATTATATACTATTACGTACTAACGTATAACGTTATATACTACTACGTAATGACGTATAACGGTATATACTATTACGTGCTAACGTATAACGTTATATACTATTACGTGCTAACGTGTAACGTTATATACTATTACGTAGTAACGTATAACGTTATATAATATTACGTAATGACGTATAACGTTATATACTATTATGTAATGACGTATAACGTTATTGAGTATTACCTTATAACGTATAACGTTATAACCTATTACGTACTAACGTATAACGTTATATTCTATTACGTACTAACGTGTAACGTTATATTCTATTACGTACTAACGTATAACGTTATATAATATTACGTAATGACGTATAACGTTATATACTATTATGTAATGACGTATAACGTTATTGAGTATTACCTTATAACGTATAACGTTATAACCTATTACGTACTAACGTATAACGTTATATTCTATTACGTACTAACGTGTAACGTTATATACTATTACGTACTAACGTGTAACGTTATATAGTATTACCTGATGTCGTATAACGTTATATAGTATTACGTACTAACGTATAACGTTATATAATATTAAGTGCTAACGTGTAACATTATATACTATTACGTACTAACGTATAACGTTATATACTACTACGTAATGACGTATAACGTTATATACTAATACGTAACAACGTATAACGTTATATACTATTACGTGCTAACGTGTAACGTTATATACTATTACGTAGTAACGTATAACGTTATATAATATTACGTAATGACGTATAACGTTATATACTATTATGTAATGACGTATAACGTTATTGAGTATTACCTTATAACGTATAACGTTATAACCTATTACGTACTAACGTATAACGTTATATTCTATTACGTACTAACGTGTAACGTTATATTCTATTACGTACTAACGTATAACGTTATATAATATTACGTAATGACGTATAACGTTATATACTATTATGTAATGACGTATAACGTTATTGAGTATTACCTTATAACGTATAACGTTATAACCTATTACGTACTAACGTATAACGTTATATTCTATTACGTACTAACGTGTAACGTTATATAGTATTACCTTATGACGTATAACGTTATATAGTAATACGTAATGACGTATAACGTTATATAATATTACGTAATAACGTATAACGCTATATACTATTACGTACTAACGTAGAACATTATAAACTAATACGTAATGACGTACAACGATATATACTATTACGTACTAACGTATAACGTTATACACTATTACGTAAAGACGTATAACGTTATATACTAATGCGTAATAACGTATAACGTTATATACTATTACGTACTAACGTATAACGTTATATACTATTACGTAATGACGTATAACGTTATATCCTATTATGTAATGACGTATAACGTTATATACTATTACGTACTAACGTATAACGTTATATAATATTACGTAATGACGTATAACGTTATATACTATTATGTAATGACGTATAACGTTATTGAGTATTACCTTATAACGTATAACGTTATAACCTATTACGTACTAACGTATAACGTTATATTCTATTACGTACTAACGTGTAACGTTATATACTATTACGTACTAACGTGTAACGCTATATAGTATCACCTGATGTCGTATAACGTTATATACTATTACGTACTAACGTATAACGTTATATAATATTACGTGCTAACGTGTAACATTATATACTATTACGTACTAACGTATAACGTTATATACTAGTACGCAATGACGTATAACGTTATATACTAATACGTAACAACGTATAACGTTATATCCTATTACGTACTAACGTATAACGTTATATACTATTACGTAATGACGTGTAACGTTATATAGTATTACCTGATGACGTATAACGTTGTATAGTAATACGTAATGACGAATAACGTTATATACTATTACGTACTAACGTAGAACATTATAAACTAATACGTAATCACGTACAACGATATATACTATTACGTACTAACGTATAACGTTATACACTATTACGTAAAGACGTATAACGTTATATACTAATGCGTAATAACGTATAACGTTATATACTATTACGTACTAACGTATAACGTTATATACTATTACGTAATGACGTGTAACGTTATATAGTATTACCTGATGACGTATAACGTTATATACTATTACGTACTAACCTATAACGTTATATACTATTACGTAATAACGTATAACGTTATATACTATTACGTACTAACGTATAACGTTATATACTATTATGTAATGACGTATAACGTTATATACTAATGCGTAATAACGTATAACGTTATATACTATTATGTAATGACGTATAACGTTATATACTATTACGTACTAACGTGTAACGTTATTATCTAATACGTACTAACGTGTAACGTTATATAGTATTACCTGATGCTGTATAACGTTATATACTATTACGTACTAACGTATAACGTTATAAACTAATACGTAATGACGTATAACGTTATATACTATTACGTACTAACATATAACGTTATAAACTAATACGAACTAACGTATAACGGTATATACTATTACGTGCTAACGTATAACGTTATATACTATTACGTGCTAACGTGTAACGTTATATACTATTACGTACTAACGTATAACGTTATATACTAGTACGTAATGACGTATAACGTTATATACTAATACGTAACAACGTATAACGTTATATACTAATACATAATGACGTATAACGTTATATACTATTACGTACTAACGTATAACGTTATAAACTAATACGTACTAACGTATAACGTTATATACTAATACGTGCTAACGTATAACGTTATATAATATTCCGTGCTAACGTGTAACGTTATACAGTATTACCTGATGACGTATAACGTTATATACAATTACGTACTAACGTATAACGTTATATACTCTTACGTACTAACGTGTAACGTTGTATAGTATTACCTGATGACGTATAACGTTATATAGTAATACGTAATGACGTATAACGTTATATATTATTACGTAATAACGTATAACGCTATATACTATTACGTACTAACGTAGAACGTTATAAGCTAATATGTAATGACGTATAACGATATATACTATTACGTAATAACGTGTAACGTTATATAGTAATACGTAATATCGTATAACGTTATATACTAATACGTAATATCGTATAACGTTATATACTATTACGTACTAACGTATAACGTTATGTACTATTACGTAATGACGTATAACGTTATATACTATTACGTACTAACGTATAACGTTATATAATATTACGTGCTAACGTGTAACATTATATACTATTACGTACTAACGTATAACGTTATATACTAGTACGCAATGACGTATAACGTTATATACTAATACGTAACAACGTATAACGTTATATCCTATTACGTACTAACGTATAACGTTATATACTATTACGTAATGACGTGTAACGTTATATAGTATTACCTGATGACGTATAACGTTGTATAGTAATACGTAATGACGAATAACGTTATATACTATTACGTACTAACGTAGAACATTATAAACTAATACGTAATCACGTACAACGATATATACTATTACGTACTAACGTATAACGTTATACACTATTACGTAAAGACGTATAACGTTATATACTAATGCGTAATAACGTATAACGTTATATACTATTACGTACTAACGTATAACGTTATATACTATTACGTAATGACGTGTAACGTTATATAGTATTACCTGATGACGTATAACGTTATATACTATTACGTACTAACCTATAACGTTATATACTATTACGTAATAACGTATAACGTTATATACTATTACGTACTAACGTATAACGTTATATACTATTATGTAATGACGTATAACGTTATATACTAATGCGTAATAACGTATAACGTTATATACTATTATGTAATGACGTATAACGTTATATCCTATTACGTACTAACGTGTAACGTTATTATCTAATACGTACTAACGTGTAACGTTATATAGTATTACCTGATGCTGTATAACGTTATATACTATTACGTACTAACGTATAACGTTATAAACTAATACGTAATGACGTATAACGTTATATACTATTACGTACTAACATATAACGTTATAAACTAATACGAACTAACGTATAACGGTATATACTATTACGTGCTAACGTATAACGTTATATACTATTACGTGCTAACGTGTAACGTTATATACTATTACGTACTAACGTATAACGTTATATACTAGTACGTAATGACGTATAACGTTATATACTAATACGTAACAACGTATAACGTTATATACTAATACATAATGACGTATAACGTTATATACTATTACGTACTAACGTATAACGTTATAAACTAATACGTACTAACGTATAACGTTATATACTAATACGTGCTAACGTATAACGTTATATAATATTCCGTGCTAACGTGTAACGTTATACAGTATTACCTGATGACGTATAACGTTATATACAATTACGTACTAACGTATAACGTTATATACTCTTACGTACTAACGTGTAACGTTGTATAGTATTACCTGATGACGTATAACGTTATATAGTAATACGTAATGACGTATAACGTTATATATTATTACGTAATAACGTATAACGCTATATACTATTACGTACTAACGTAGAACGTTATAAGCTAATATGTAATGACGTATAACGATATATACTATTACGTAATAACGTGTAACGTTATATAGTAATACGTAATATCGTATAACGTTATATACTAATACGTAATATCGTATAACGTTATATACTATTACGTACTAACGTATAACGTTATGTACTATTACGTAATGACGTATAACGTTATATACTATTACGTACTAACGTATAACGTTATGTACTATTACGTAATGACGTATAACGTTATATACTATTATGTAATGACGTATAACGTTATATACTATTACGTACTAACGTATAACGTTATTGAGTATTACCTTATAACGTATAACGTTATAACCTATTACGTACTAACGTATAACGTTATATTCTATTACGTACTAACGTGTAACGTTATATACTATTACGTACTAACGTGTAACGTTATATAGTATTACCTGATGTCGTATAACGTTATATAGTATTACGTACTAACGTATAACGTTATATTCTATTACGTACTAACGTGTAACGTTATATAGTATTACCTTATGACGTATAACGTTATATAGTAATACGTAATGACGTATAACGTTATATAATATTACGTAATAACGTATAACGCTATATACTATTACGTACTAACGTAGAACATTATAAACTAATACGTAATGACGTACAACGATATATACTATTACGTACTAACGTATAACGTTATACACTATTACGTAAAGACGTATAACGTTATATACTAATGCGTAATAACGTATAACGTTATATACTATTACGTACTAACGTATAACGTTATATACTATTACGTAATGACGTATAACGTTATATCCTATTATGTAATGACGTATAACGTTATATACTATTACGTACTAACGTATAACGTTATATAATATTACGTAATGACGTATAACGTTATATACTATTATGTAATGACGTATAACGTTATTGAGTATTACCTTATAACGTATAACGTTATAACCTATTACGTACTAACGTATAACGTTATATTCTATTACGTACTAACGTGTAACGTTATATACTATTACGTACTAACGTGTAACGCTATATAGTATCACCTGATGTCGTATAACGTTATATACTATTACGTACTAACGTATAACGTTATATAATATTACGTGCTAACGTGTAACATTATATACTATTACGTACTAACGTATAACGTTATATACTAGTACGCAATGACGTATAACGTTATATACTAATACGTGCTAACGTATAACGTTATATACTATTACGTGCTAACGTGTAACGTTATATACTATTACGTACTAACGTATAACGTTATATAATATTACGTAATGACGTATAACGTTATATACTATTATGTAATGACGTATAACGTTATTGAGTATTACCTTATAACGTATAACGTTATAACCTATTACGTACTAACGTATAACGTTATATTCTATTACGTACTAACGTGTAACGTTATATACTATTACGTACTAACGTGTAACGTTATATAGTATTACCTGATGTCGTATAACGTTATATAGTATTACGTACTAACGTATAACGTTATATAATATTAAGTGCTAACGTGTAACATTATATACTATTACGTACTAACGTATAACGTTATATACTACTACGTAATGACGTATAACGTTATATACTAATACGTAACAACGTATAACGTTATATCCTATTACGTACTAACGTGTAACGTTATATTCTATTACGTACTAACGTGTAACGTTATATACTATTACGTACTAACGTGTAACGTTATATAGTATTACCTGATGTCGTATAACGTTATATAGTATTACGTACTAACGTATAACGTTATATAATATTAAGTGCTAACGTGTAACATTATATACTATTACGTACTAACGTATAACGTTATATACTACTACGTAATGACGTATAACGGTATATACTATTACGTGCTAACGTATAACGTTATATACTATTACGTGCTAACGTGTAACGTTATATACTATTACGTAGTAACGTATAACGTTATATAATATTACGTAATGACGTATAACGTTATATACTATTATGTAATGACGTATAACGTTATTGAGTATTACCTTATAACGTATAACGTTATAACCTATTACGTACTAACGTATAACGTTATATTCTATTACGTACTAACGTGTAACGTTATATTCTATTACGTACTAACGTATAACGTTATATAATATTACGTAATGACGTATAACGTTATATACTATTATGTAATGACGTATAACGTTATTGAGTATTACCTTATAACGTATAACGTTATAACCTATTACGTACTAACGTATAACGTTATATTCTATTACGTACTAACGTGTAACGTTATATAGTATTACCTTATGACGTATAACGTTATATAGTAATACGTAATGACGTATAACGTTATATAATATTACGTAATAACGTATAACGCTATATACTATTACGTACTAACGTAGAACATTATAAACTAATACGTAATGACGTACAACGATATATACTATTACGTACTATCGTATAACGTTATACACTATTACGTAAAGACGTATAACGTTATATACTAATGCGTAATAACGTATAACGTTATATACTATTACGTACTAACGTATAACGTTATATACTATTACGTAATGACGTATAACGTTATATCCTATTATGTAATGACGTATAACGTTATATACTATTACGTACTAACGTATAACGTTATATAATATTACGTAATGACGTATAACGTTATATACTATTATGTAATGACGTATAACGTTATTGAGTATTACCTTATAACGTATAACGTTATAACCTATTACGTACTAACGTATAACGTTATATTCTATTACGTACTAACGTGTAACGTTATATACTATTACGTACTAACGTGTAACGCTATATAGTATCACCTGATGTCGTATAACGTTATATACTATTACGTACTAACGTATAACGTTATATAATATTACGTGCTAACGTGTAACATTATATACTATTACGTACTAACGTATAACGTTATATACTAGTACGCAATGACGTATAACGTTATATACTAATACGTAACAACGTATAACGTTATATCCTATTACGTACTAACGTATAACGTTATATACTATTACGTAATGACGTGTAACGTTATATAGTATTACCTGATGACGTATAACGTTGTATAGTAATACGTAATGACGAATAACGTTATATACTATTACGTACTAACGTAGAACATTATAAACTAATACGTAATCACGTACAACGATATATACTATTACGTACTAACGTATAACGTTATACACTATTACGTAAAGACGTATAACGTTATATACTAATGCGTAATAACGTATAACGTTATATACTATTACGTACTAACGTATAACGTTATATACTATTACGTAATGACGTATAACGTTATATACTATTATGTAATGACGTATAACGTTATATACTATTACGTACTAACGTATAACGTTATATAATATTACGTAATGACGTATAACGTTATATACTATTATGTAATGACGTATAACGTTATATACTATTATGTAATGACGTATAACGTTATATACTAATGCGTAATAACGTATAACGTTATATACTATTATGTAATGACGTATAACGTTATATCCTATTACGTACTAACATATAACGTTATAAACTAATACGAACTAACGTATAACGGTATATACTATTACGTGCTAACGTATAACGTTATATACTATTACGTGCTAACGTGTAACGTTATATACTATTACGTACTAACGTATAACGTTATATACTAGTACGTAATGACGTATAACGTTATATACTAATACGTAACAACGTATAACGTTATATACTAATACATAATGACGTATAACGTTATATACTATTACGTACTAACGTATAACGTTATAAACTAATACGTACTAACGTATAACGTTATAAACTAATACGTAATGACGTATAACGTTATATACTATTACGTACTAACATATAACGTTATAAACTAATACGAACTAACGTATAACGGTATATACTATTACGTGCTAACGTATAACGTTATATACTATTACGTGCTAACGTGTAACGTTATATACTATTACGTACTAACGTATAACGTTATACACTATTACGTAAAGACGTATAACGTTATATACTAATGCGTAATAACGTATAACGTTATATACTATTACGTACTAACGTATAACGTTATATACTATTACGTAATGACGTGTAACGTTATATAGTATTACCTCATGACGTATAACGTTATATACTATTACGTACTAACGTATAACGTTATATACTATTACGTAATAACGTATAACGTTATATACTATTACGTACTAACGTATAACGTTATATACTATTACGTACTAACGTATAACGTTATATACTATTATGTAATGACGTATAACGTTATATACTAATGCGTAATAACGTATAACGTTATATACTATTATGTAATGACGTATAACGTTATATACTATTACGTACTAACGTATAACGTTATATAATATTACATAATGACGTATAACGTTATATACTATTACGTACTAACGTATAACGTTATATACTATTATGTAATGACGTATAACGTTATTGAGTATTATCTTATAACGTATAACGTTATATCCTATTACGTACTAACGTATAACGTTATTATCTAATACGTACTAACGTGTAACGTTATATAGTATTACCTGATGCTGTATAACGTTATATACTATTACGTACTAACGTATAACGTTATAAACTAATACGTAATGACGTATAACGTTATATACTATTACGTACTAACATATAACGTTATAAACTAATACGAACTAACGTATAACGGTATATACTATTACGTGCTAACGTATAACGTTATATACTATTACGTGCTAACGTGTAACGTTATATACTATTACGTACTAACGTATAACGTTATACACTATTACGTAAAGACGTATAACGTTATATACTAATGCGTAATAACGTATAACGTTATATACTATTACGTACTAACGTATAACGTTATATACTATTACGTAATGACGTGTAACGTTATATAGTATTACCTGATGACGTATAACGTTATATACTATTACGTACTAACGTATAACGTTATATACTATTACGTAATAACGTATAACGTTATATACTATTACGTACTAACGTATAACGTTATATACTATTATGTAATGACGTATAACGTTATATACTAATGCGTAATAACGTATAACGTTATATACTATTATGTAATGACGTATAACGTTATATCCTATTACGTACTAACGTATAACGTTATTATCTAATACGTACTAACGTGTAACGTTATATAGTATTACCTGATGCTGTATAACGTTATATACTATTACGTACTAACGTATAACGTTATAAACTAATACGTAATGACGTATAACGTTATATACTATTACGTACTAACATATAACGTTATAAACTAATACGAACTAACGTATAACGGTATATACTATTACGTGCTAACGTATAACGTTATATACTATTACGTGCTAACGTGTAACGTTATATACTATTACGTACTAACGTATAACGTTATATACTAGTACGTAATGACGTATAACGTTATATACTAATACGTAACAACGTATAACGTTATATACTAATACATAATGACGTATAACGTTATATACTATTACGTACTAACGTATAACGTTATAAACTAATACGTACTAACGTATAACGTTATATACTAATACGTGCTAACGTATAACGTTATATAATATTCCGTGCTAACGTGTAACGTTATACAGTATTACCTGATGACGTATAACGTTATATACAATTACGTACTAACGTATAACGTTATATACTCTTACGTACTAACGTGTAACGTTGTATAGTATTACCTGATGACGTATAGCGTTATATAGTAATACGTAATGACGTATAACGTTATATATTATTACGTAATAACGTATAACGCTATATACTATTACGTACTAACGTAGAACGTTATAAGCTAATATGTAATGACGTATAACGATATATACTATTACGTAATAACGTGTAACGTTATATACTAATACGTAATATCGTATAACGTTATATACTAATACGTAATATCGTATAACGTTATATACTATTACGTACTAACGTATAACGTTATGTACTATTACGTAATGACGTATAACGTTATATACTATTATGTAATGACGTATAACGTTATATACTATTACGTACTAACGTATAACGTTATATAATATTACGTAATGACGTGTAACGTTATTTACTATTACGTACTAACGTGTAACGTTATATAGTATTACCTGATGTCGTATAACGTTATATAGTATTACGTACTAACGTATAACGTTATATAATATTAAATGCTAACGTGTAACATTATATACTATTACGTACTAACGTATAACGTTATATACTACTACGTAATGACGTATAACGGTATATACTATTACGTGCTAACGTATAACGTTATATACTATTACGTGCTAACGTGTAACGTTATATACTATTACGTACTAACGTATAACGTTATATAATATTACGTAATGACGTATAACGTTATATACTATTATGTAATGACGTATAACGTTATATACTATTATGTAATGACGTATAACGTTATTGAGTATTACCTTATAACGTATAACGTTATAACCTATTACGTACTAACGTATAACGTTATATTCTATTACGTACTAACGTGTAACGTTATATTCTATTACGTACTAACGTATAACGTTATATAATATTACGTAATGACGTATAACGTTATATACTATTATGTAATGACGTATAACGTTATTGAGTATTACCTTATAACGTATAACGTTATAACCTATTACGTACTAACGTATAACGTTATATTCTATTACGTACTAACGTGTAACGTTATATACTATTACGTACTAACCTGTAACGCTATATAGTATCACCTGATGTCGTATAACGTTATATACTATTACGTACTAACGTATAACGTTATATAATATTACGTGCTAACGTGTAACATTATATACTATTACGTACTAACGTATAACGTTATATACTAGTACGCAATGACGTATAACGTTATATACTAATACGTAACAACGTATAACGTTATATCCTATTACGTACTAACGTATAACGTTATATACTATTACGTAATGACGTGTAACGTTATATAGTATTACCTGATGACGTATAACGTTGTATAGTAATACGTAATGACGAATAACGTTATATACTATTACGTACTAACGTAGAACATTATAAACTAATACGTAATCACGTACAACGATATATACTATTACGTACTAACGTATAACGTTATACACTATTACGTAAAGACGTATAACGTTATATACTAATGCGTAATAACGTATAACGTTATATACTATTACGTACTAACGTATAACGTTATATACTATTACGTAATGACGTATAACGTTATATACTATTATGTAATGACGTATAACGTTATATACTATTACGTACTAACGTATAACGTTATATAATATTACGTAATGACGTATAACGTTATATACTATTATGTAATGACGTATAACGTTATTGAGTATTACCTTATAACGTATAACGTTATAACCTATTACGTACTAACGTATAACGTTATATTCTATTACGTACTAACGTGTAACGTTATATACTATTACGTACTAACGTATAACGTTATACACTATTACGTAAAGACGCATAACGTTATATACTAATGCGTAATAACGTATAACGTTATATACTATTACGTACTAACGTATAACGTTATATACTATTACGTAATGACGTATAACGTTATACACTATTACGTAAAGACGTATAACGTTATATACTAATGCGTAATAACGTATAACGTTATATACTATTACGTACTAACGTATAACGTTATATACTATTACGTAATGACGTGTAACGTTATATAGTATTACCTGATGACGTATAACGGTATATACTATTACGTGCTAACGTATAACGTTATATACTATTACGTGCTAACGTGTAACGTTATATACTATTACGTACTAACGTATAACGTTATATACTAGTACGTAATGACGTATAACGTTATATACTAATACGTAACAACGTATAACGTTATATACTAATACATAATGACGTATAACGTTATATACTATTACGTACTAACGTATAACGTTATAAACTAATACGTACTAACGTATAACGTTATAAACTAATACGTAATGACGTATAACGTTATATACTGTTACGTACTAACATATAACGTTATAAACTAATACGAACTAACGTATAACGGTATATACTATTACGTGCTAACGTATAACGTTATATACTATTACGTGCTAACGTGTAACGTTATATACTATTACGTACTAACGTATAACGTTATACACTATTACGTAAAGACGTATAACGTTATATACTAATGCGTAATAACGTATAACGTTATATACTATTACGTACTAACGTATAACGTTATATACTATTACGTAATGACGTGTAACGTTATATAGTATTACCTGATGACGTATAACGTTATATACTATTACGTACTAACCTATAACGTTATATACTATTACGTAATAACGTATAACGTTATATACTATTACGTACTAACGTATAACGTTATATACTATTATGTAATGACGTATAACGTTATATACTAATGCGTAATAACGTATAACGTTATATACTATTATGTAATGACGTATAACGTTATATCCTATTACGTACTAACGTGTAACGTTATTATCTAATACGTACTAACGTGTAACGTTATATAGTATTACCTGATGCTGTATAACGTTATATACTATTACGTACTAACGTATAACGTTATAAACTAATACGTAATGACGTATAACGTTATATACTATTACGTACTAACATATAACGTTATAAACTAATACGAACTAACGTATAACGGTATATACTATTACGTGCTAACGTATAACGTTATATACTATTACGTGCTAACGTGTAACGTTATATACTATTACGTACTAACGTATAACGTTATATACTAGTACGTAATGACGTATAACGTTATATACTAATACGTAACAACGTATAACGTTATATACTAATACATAATGACGTATAACGTTATATACTATTACGTACTAACGTATAACGTTATAAACTAATACGTACTAACGTATAACGTTATATACTAATACGTGCTAACGTATAACGTTATATAATATTCCGTGCTAACGTGTAACGTTATACAGTATTACCTGATGACGTATAACGTTATATACAATTACGTACTAACGTATAACGTTATATACTCTTACGTACTAACGTGTAACGTTGTATAGTATTACCTGATGACGTATAACGTTATATAGTAATACGTAATGACGTATAACGTTATATATTATTACGTAATAACGTATAACGCTATATACTATTACGTACTAACGTAGAACGTTATAAGCTAATATGTAATGACGTATAACGATATATACTATTACGTAATAACGTCTAACGTTATATTCTATTACGTACTAACGTGTAACGTTATATACTATTACGTACTAACGTGTAACGTTATATAGTATTACCTGATGTCGTATAACGTTATATAGTATTACGTACTAACGTATAACGTTATATAATATTAAGTGCTAACGTGTAACATTATATACTATTACGTACTAACGTATAACGTTATATACTACTACGTAATGACGTATAACGGTATATACTATTACGTGCTAACGTATAACGTTATATACTATTACGTGCTAACGTGTAACGTTATATACTATTACGTAGTAACGTATAACGTTATATAATATTACGTAATGACGTATAACGTTATATACTATTATGTAATGACGTATAACGTTATTGAGTATTACCTTATAACGTATAACGTTATAACCTATTACGTACTAACGTATAACGTTATATTCTATTACGTACTAACGTGTAACGTTATATTCTATTACGTACTAACGTATAACGTTATATAATATTACGTAATGACGTATAACGTTATATACTATTATGTAATGACGTATAACGTTATTGAGTATTACCTTATAACGTATAACGTTATAACCTATTACGTACTAACGTATAACGTTATATTCTATTACGTACTAACGTGTAACGTTATATAGTATTACCTTATGACGTATAACGTTATATAGTAATACGTAATGACGTATAACGTTATATAATATTACGTAATAACGTATAACGCTATATACTATTACGTACTAACGTAGAACATTATAAACTAATACGTAATGACGTATAACGATATATACTATTACGTACTAACGTATAACGTTATACACTATTACGTAAAGACGTATAACGTTATATACTAATGCGTAATAACGTATAACGTTATATACTATTACGTACTAACGTATAACGTTATATACTATTACGTAATGACGTATAACGTTATATCCTATTATGTAATGACGTATAACGTTATATACTATTACGTACTAACGTATAACGTTATATAATATTACGTAATGACGTATAACGTTATATACTATTATGTAATGACGTATAACGTTATTGAGTATTACCTTATAACGTATAACGTTATAACCTATTACGTACTAACGTATAACGTTATATTCTATTACGTACTAACGTGTAACGTTATATACTATTACGTACTAACGTGTAACGCTATATAGTATCACCTGATGTCGTATAACGTTATATACTATTACGTACTAACGTATAACGTTATATAATATTACGTGCTAACGTGTAACATTATATACTATTACGTACTAACGTATAACGTTATATACTAGTACGCAATGACGTATAACGTTATATACTAATACGTAACAACGTATAACGTTATATCCTATTACGTACTAACGTATAACGTTATATACTATTACGTAATGACGTGTAACGTTATATAGTATTACCTGATGACGTATAACGTTGTATAGTAATACGTAATGACGAATAACGTTATATACTATTACGTACTAACGTAGAACATTATAAACTAATACGTAATCACGTACAACGATATATACTATTACGTACTACCGTATAACGTTATACACTATTACGTAAAGACGTATAACGTTATATACTAATGCGTAATAACGTATAACGTTATATACTATTACGTACTAACGTATAACGTTATATACTATTACGTAATGACGTATAACGTTATATACTATTATGTAATGACGTATAACGTTATATACTATTACGTACTAACATATAACGTTATAAACTAATACGAACTAACGTATAACGGTATATACTATTACGTGCTAACGTATAACGTTATATACTATTACGTGCTAACGTGTAACGTTATATACTATTACGTACTAACGTATAACGTTATATACTAGTACGTAATGACGTATAACGTTATATACTAATACGTAACAACGTATAACGTTATATACTAATACATAATGACGTATAACGTTATATACTATTACGTACTAACGTATAACGTTATAAACTAATACGTACTAACGTATAACGTTATAAACTAATACGTAATGACGTATAACGTTATATACTATTACGTACTAACATATAACGTTATAAACTAATACGAACTAACGTATAACGGTATATACTATTACGTGCTAACGTATAACGTTATATACTATTACGTGCTAACGTGTAACGTTATATACTATTACGTACTAACGTATAACGTTATACACTATTACGTAAAGACGTATAACGTTATATACTAATGGGTAATAACGTATAACGTTATATACTATTACGTACTAACGTATAACGTTATATACTATTACGTAATGACGTGTAACGTTATATAGTATTACCTCATGACGTATAACGTTATATACTATTACGTACTAACGTATAACGTTATATACTATTACGTAATAACGTATAACGTTATATACTATTACGTACTAACGTATAACGTTATATACTATTATGTAATGACGTATAACGTTATATACTAATGCGTAATAACGTATAACGTTATATACTATTATGTAATGACGTATAACGTTATATACTATTACGTACTAACGTATAACGTTATATAATATTACATAATGACGTATAACGTTATATACTATTACGTACTAACGTATAACGTTATATACTATTATGTAATGACGTATAACGTTATTGAGTATTATCTTATAACGTATAACGTTATATCCTATTACGTACTAACGTATAACGTTATTATCTAATACGTACTAACGTGTAACGTTATATAGTATTACCTGATGCTGTATGACGTTATATACTATTACGTACTAACGTATAACGTTATAAACTAATACGTAATGACGTATAACGTTATATACTATTACGTACTAACATATAACGTTATAAACTAATACGAACTAACGTATAACGGTATATACTATTACGTGCTAACGTATAACGTTATATACTATTACGTGCTAAAGTGTAACGTTATATACTATTACGTACTAACGTATAACGTTATATACTAGTACGTAATGACGTATAACGTTATATACTAATACGTAACAACGTATAACGTTATATACTAATACATAATGACGTATAACGTTATATACTATTACGTACTAACGTATAACGTTATAAACTAATACGTACTAACGTATAACGTTATATACTAATACGTGCTAACGTATAACGTTATATAATATTCCGTGCTAACGTGTAACGTTATACAGTATTACCTGATGACGTATAACGTTATATACAATTACGTACTAACGTATAACGTTATATGTATACTCTTACGTACTAACGTGTAACGTTGTATAGTATTACCTGATGACGTATAACGTTATATAGTAATACGTAATGACGTATAACGTTATATATTATTACGTAATAACGTATAACGCTATATACTATTACGTACTAACGTAGAACGTTATAAGCTAATATGTAATGACGTATAACGATATATACTATTACGTAATAACGTGTAACGTTATATACTAATACGTAATATCGTATAACGTTATATACTAATACGTAATATCGTATAACGTTATATACTATTACGTACTAACGTATAACGTTATGTACTATTACGTAATGACGTATAACGTTATATACTATTATGTAATGACGTATAACGTTATATACTATTACGTACTAACGTATAACGTTATATAATATTACGTAATGACGTATAACGTTATATACTATTATGTAATGACGTATAACGTTATTGAGTATTACCTTATAACGTATAACGTTATTGAGTATTACCTTATAACGTATAACGTTATAACCTATTACGTACTAACGTATAACGTTATATTCTATTACGTACTAACGTGTAACGTTATATACTATTACGTACTAACGTGTAACGTTATATAGTATTACCTGATGTCGTATAACATTATATAGTATTACGTACTAACGTATAACGTTATATAATATTAAGTGCTAACGTGTAACATTATATACTATTACGTACTAACGTATAACGTTATATACTACTACGTAATGACGTATAACGTTATATACTAATACGTAACAACGTATAACGTTATATCCTATTACGTACTAACGTATAACGTTATATTCTATTACGTACTAACGTATAACGTTATATAATATTACGTAATGACGTATAACGTTATATACTATTATGTAATGACGTATAACGTTATTGAGTATTACCTTATAACGTATAACGTTATAACCTATTACGTACTAACGTATAACGTTATATTCTATTACGTACTAACGTGTAACGTTATATAGTATTACCTTATGACGTATAACGTTATATAGTAATACGTAATGACGTATAACGTTATATAATATTACGTAACAACGTATAACGCTATATACTATTACGTACTAACGTAGAACATTATAAACTAATACGTAATGACGTACAACGATATATACTATTACGTACTAACGTATAACGTTATACACTATTACGTAAAGACGTATAACGTTATATACTAATGCGTAATAACGTATAACGTTATATACTATTACGTACTAACGTATAACGTTATATAATATTACGTGCTAACGTGTAACATTATATACTATTACGTACTAACGTATAACGTTATATAATATTACGTGCTAACGTGTAACATTATATACTATTACGTACTAACGTATAACGTTATATACTAGTACGCAATGACGTATAACGTTATATACTAATACGTAACAACGTATAACGTTATATCCTATTACGTACTAACGTATAACGTTATATACTATTACGTAATGACGTGTAACGTTATATAGTATTACCTGATGACGTATAACGTTGTATAGTAATACGTAATGACGAATAACGTTATATACTATTACGTACTAACGTAGAACATTATAAACTAATACGTAATCACGTACAACGATATATACTATTACGTACTAACGTATAACGTTATACACTATTACGTAAAGACGTATAACGTTATATACTAATGCGTAATAACGTATAACGTTATATACTATTACGTACTAACGTATAACGTTATATACTATTACGTAATGACGTATAACGTTATATACTATTATGTAATGACGTATAACGTTATATACTATTACGTACTAACGTATAACGTTATATAATATTACGTAATGACGTATAACGTTATATACTATTATGTAATGACGTATAACGTTATTGAGTATTACCTTATAACGTATAACGTTATAACCTATTACGTACTAACGTATAACGTTATATTCTATTACGTACTAACGTGTAACGTTATATACTATTACGTACTAACGTATAACGTTATACACTATTACGTAAAGACGCATAACGTTATATACTAATGCGTAATAACGTATAACGTTATATACTATTACGTACTAACGTATAACGTTATATACTATTACGTAATGACGTATAACGTTATACACTATTACGTAAAGACGTATAACGTTATATACTAATGCGTAATAACGTATAACGTTATATACTATTACGTACTAACGTATAACGTTATATACTATTACGTAATGACGTGTAACGTTATATAGTATTACCTGATGACGTATAACGGTATATACTATTACGTGCTAACGTATAACGTTATATACTATTACGTGCTAACGTGTAACGTTATATACTATTACGTACTAACGTATAACGTTATATACTAGTACGTAATGACGTATAACGTTATATACTAATACGTAACAACGTATAACGTTATATACTAATACATAATGACGTATAACGTTATATACTATTACGTACTAACGTATAACGTTATAAACTAATACGTACTAACGTATAACGTTATAAACTAATACGTAATGACGTATAACGTTATATACTGTTACGTACTAACATATAACGTTATAAACTAATACGAACTAACGTATAACGGTATATACTATTACGTGCTAACGTATAACGTTATATACTATTACGTGCTAACGTGTAACGTTATATACTATTACGTACTAACGTATAACGTTATACACTATTACGTAAAGACGTATAACGTTATATACTAATGCGTAATAACGTATAACGTTATATACTATTACGTACTAACGTATAACGTTATATACTATTACGTAATGACGTGTAACGTTATATAGTATTACCTGATGACGTATAACGTTATATACTATTACGTACTAACCTATAACGTTATATACTATTACGTAATAACGTATAACGTTATATACTATTACGTACTAACGTATAACGTTATATACTATTATGTAATGACGTATAACGTTATATACTAATGCGTAATAACGTATAACGTTATATACTATTATGTAATGACGTATAACGTTATATCCTATTACGTACTAACGTGTAACGTTATTATCTAATACGTACTAACGTGTAACGTTATATAGTATTACCTGATGCTGTATAACGTTATATACTATTACGTACTAACGTATAACGTTATAAACTAATACGTAATGACGTATAACGTTATATACTATTACGTACTAACATATAACGTTATAAACTAATACGAACTAACGTATAACGGTATATACTATTACGTGCTAACGTATAACGTTATATACTATTACGTGCTAACGTGTAACGTTATATACTATTACGTACTAACGTATAACGTTATATACTAGTACGTAATGACGTATAACGTTATATACTAATACGTAACAACGTATAACGTTATATACTAATACATAATGACGTATAACGTTATATACTATTACGTACTAACGTATAACGTTATAAACTAATACGTACTAACGTATAACGTTATATACTAATACGTGCTAACGTATAACGTTATATAATATTCCGTGCTAACGTGTAACGTTATACAGTATTACCTGATGACGTATAACGTTATATACAATTACGTACTAACGTATAACGTTATATACTCTTACGTACTAACGTGTAACGTTGTATAGTATTACCTGATGACGTATAACGTTATATAGTAATACGTAATGACGTATAACGTTATATATTATTACGTAATAACGTATAACGCTATATACTATTACGTACTAACGTAGAACGTTATAAGCTAATATGTAATGACGTATAACGATATATACTATTACGTAATAACGTCTAACGTTATATTCTATTACGTACTAACGTGTAACGTTATATACTATTACGTACTAACGTGTAACGTTATATAGTATTACCTGATGTCGTATAACGTTATATAGTATTACGTACTAACGTATAACGTTATATAATATTAAGTGCTAACGTGTAACATTATATACTATTACGTACTAACGTATAACGTTATATACTACTACGTAATGACGTATAACGGTATATACTATTACGTGCTAACGTATAACGTTATATACTATTACGTGCTAACGTGTAACGTTATATACTATTACGTAGTAACGTATAACGTTATATAATATTACGTAATGACGTATAACGTTATATACTATTATGTAATGACGTATAACGTTATTGAGTATTACCTTATAACGTATAACGTTATAACCTATTACGTACTAACGTATAACGTTATATTCTATTACGTACTAACGTGTAACGTTATATTCTATTACGTACTAACGTATAACGTTATATAATATTACGTAATGACGTATAACGTTATATACTATTATGTAATGACGTATAACGTTATTGAGTATTACCTTATAACGTATAACGTTATAACCTATTACGTACTAACGTATAACGTTATATTCTATTACGTACTAACGTGTAACGTTATATAGTATTACCTTATGACGTATAACGTTATATAGTAATACGTAATGACGTATAACGTTATATAATATTACGTAATAACGTATAACGCTATATACTATTACGTACTAACGTAGAACATTATAAACTAATACGTAATGACGTATAACGATATATACTATTACGTACTAACGTTTAACGTTATACACTATTACGTAAAGACGTATAACGTTATATACTAATGCGTAATAACGTATAACGTTATATACTATTACGTACTAACGTATAACGTTATATACTATTACGTAATGACGTATAACGTTATATCCTATTATGTAATGACGTATAACGTTATATACTATTACGTACTAACGTATAACGTTATATAATATTACGTAATGACGTATAACGTTATATACTATTATGTAATGACGTATAACGTTATTGAGTATTACCTTATAACGTATAACGTTATAACCTATTACGTACTAACGTATAACGTTATATTCTATTACGTACTAACGTGTAACGTTATATACTATTACGTACTAACGTGTAACGCTATATAGTATCACCTGATGTCGTATAACGTTATATACTATTACGTACTAACGTATAACGTTATATAATATTACGTGCTAACGTGTAACATTATATACTATTACGTACTAACGTATAACGTTATATACTAGTACGCAATGACGTATAACGTTATATACTAATACGTAACAACGTATAACGTTATATCCTATTACGTACTAACGTATAACGTTATATACTATTACGTAATGACGTGTAACGTTATATAGTATTACCTGATGACGTATAACGTTGTATAGTAATACGTAATGACGAATAACGTTATATACTATTACGTACTAACGTAGAACATTATAAACTAATACGTAATCACGTACAACGATATATACTATTACGTACTACCGTATAACGTTATACACTATTACGTAAAGACGTATAACGTTATATACTAATGCGTAATAACGTATAACGTTATATACTATTACGTACTAACGTATAACGTTATATACTATTACGTAATGACGTATAACGTTATATACTATTATGTAATGACGTATAACGTTATATACTATTACGTACTAACATATAACGTTATAAACTAATACGAACTAACGTATAACGGTATATACTATTACGTGCTAACGTATAACGTTATATACTATTACGTGCTAACGTGTAACGTTATATACTATTACGTACTAACGTATAACGTTATATACTAGTACGTAATGACGTATAACGTTATATACTAATACGTAACAACGTATAACGTTATATACTAATACATAATGACGTATAACGTTATATACTATTACGTACTAACGTATAACGTTATAAACTAATACGTACTAACGTATAACGTTATAAACTAATACGTAATGACGTATAACGTTATATACTATTACGTACTAACATATAACGTTATAAACTAATACGAACTAACGTATAACGGTATATACTATTACGTGCTAACGTATAACGTTATATACTATTACGTGCTAACGTGTAACGTTATATACTATTACGTACTAACGTATAACGTTATACACTATTACGTAAAGACGTATAACGTTATATACTAATGGGTAATAACGTATAACGTTATATACTATTACGTACTAACGTATAACGTTATATACTATTACGTAATGACGTGTAACGTTATATAGTATTACCTCATGACGTATAACGTTATATACTATTACGTACTAACGTATAACGTTATATACTATTACGTAATAACGTATAACGTTATATACTATTACGTACTAACGTATAACGTTATATACTATTATGTAATGACGTATAACGTTATATACTAATGCGTAATAACGTATAACGTTATATACTATTATGTAATGACGTATAACGTTATATACTATTACGTACTAACGTATAACGTTATATAATATTACATAATGACGTATAACGTTATATACTATTACGTACTAACGTATAACGTTATATACTATTATGTAATGACGTATAACGTTATTGAGTATTATCTTATAACGTATAACGTTATATCCTATTACGTACTAACGTATAACGTTATTATCTAATACGTACTAACGTGTAACGTTATATAGTATTACCTGATGCTGTATAACGTTATATACTATTACGTACTAACGTATAACGTTATAAACTAATACGTAATGACGTATAACGTTATATACTATTACGTACTAACATATAACGTTATAAACTAATACGAACTAACGTATAACGGTATATACTATTACGTGCTAACGTATAACGTTATATACTATTACGTGCTAAAGTGTAACGTTATATACTATTACGTACTAACGTATAACGTTATATACTAGTACGTAATGACGTATAACGTTATATACTAATACGTAACAACGTATAACGTTATATACTAATACATAATGACGTATAACGTTATATACTATTACGTACTAACGTATAACGTTATAAACTAATACGTACTAACGTATAACGTTATATACTAATACGTGCTAACGTATAACGTTATATAATATTCCGTGCTAACGTGTAACGTTATACAGTATTACCTGATGACGTATAACGTTATATACAATTACGTACTAACGTATAACGTTATATGTATACTCTTACGTACTAACGTGTAACGTTGTATAGTATTACCTGATGACGTATAACGTTATATAGTAATACGTAATGACGTATAACGTTATATATTATTACGTAATAACGTATAACGCTATATACTATTACGTACTAACGTAGAACGTTATAAGCTAATATGTAATGACGTATAACGATATATACTATTACGTAATAACGTGTAACGTTATATACTAATACGTAATATCGTATAACGTTATATACTAATACGTAATATCGTATAACGTTATATACTATTACGTACTAACGTATAACGTTATGTACTATTACGTAATGACGTATAACGTTATATACTATTATGTAATGACGTATAACGTTATATACTATTACGTACTAACGTATAACGTTATATAATATTACGTAATGACGTATAACGTTATATACTATTATGTAATGACGTATAACGTTATTGAGTATTACCTTATAACGTATAACGTTATTGAGTATTACCTTATAACGTATAACGTTATAACCTATTACGTACTAACGTATAACGTTATATTCTATTACGTACTAACGTGTAACGTTATATACTATTACGTACTAACGTGTAACGTTATATAGTATTACCTGATGTCGTATAACATTATATAGTATTACGTACTAACGTATAACGTTATATAATATTAAGTGCTAACGTGTAACATTATATACTATTACGTACTAACGTATAACGTTATATACTACTACGTAATGACGTATAACGTTATATACTAATACGTAACAACGTATAACGTTATATCCTATTACGTACTAACGTATAACGTTATATTCTATTACGTACTAACGTATAACGTTATATAATATTACGTAATGACGTATAACGTTATATACTATTATGTAATGACGTATAACGTTATTGAGTATTACCTTATAACGTATAACGTTATAACCTATTACGTACTAACGTATAACGTTATATTCTATTACGTACTAACGTGTAACGTTATATAGTATTACCTTATGACGTATAACGTTATATAGTAATACGTAATGACGTATAACGTTATATAATATTACGTAACAACGTATAACGCTATATACTATTACGTACTAACGTAGAACATTATAAACTAATACGTAATGACGTACAACGATATATACTATTACGTACTAACGTATAACGTTATACACTATTACGTAAAGACGTATAACGTTATATACTAATGCGTAATAACGTATAACGTTATATACTATTACGTACTAACGTATAACGTTATATAATATTACGTGCTAACGTGTAACATTATATACTATTACGTACTAACGTATAACGTTATATACTAGTACGCAATGACGTATAACGTTATATACTAATACGTAACAACGTATAACGTTATATCCTATTACGTACTAACGTATAACGTTATATACTATTACGTAATGACGTGTAACGTTATATAGTGTTACCTGATGACGTATAACGTTGTATAGTAATACGTAATGACGAATAACGTTATATACTATTACGTACTAACGTAGAACATTATAAACTAATACGTAATCACGTACAACGATATATACTATTACGTACTAACGTATAACGTTATACACTATTACGTAAAGACGTATAACGTTATATACTAATGCGTAATAACGTATAACGTTATATACTATTACGTACTAACGTATAACGTTATATACTATTACGTAATGACGTATAACATTATATACTATTATGTAATGACGTATAACGTTATATACTATTACGTACTAACGTATAACGTTATATAATATTACGTAATGACGTATAACGTTATATACTATTATGTAATGACGTATAACGTTATTGAGTATTACCTTATAACGTATAACGTTATAACCTATTACGTACTAACGTATAACGTTATATTCTATTACGTACTAACGTGTAACGTTATATACTATTACGTACTAACGTGTAACGTTATATGGTATTACCTGATGTCGTATAACGTTATATACTATTACGTACTAACGTATAACGTTATATAATATTACGTGCTAACGTGTAACATTATATACTATTACGTACTAACGTATAACGTTATTTACTAGTACGTAATGACGTATAACGTTATATACTAATACGTAACAACGTATAACGTTATATCCTATTACGTAATGACGTATAACGTTATACACTATTACGTACTAACGTGTAACGTTATATAGTATTACCTGATGACGTATAACGTTATATAGTAATACGTAATGACGAATAACGTTATTTACTAGTACGTAATGACGTATAACGTTATATACTAATGCGTAATAACGTATAACCTTATATACTATTACGTACTAACGTATAACGTTATATACTATTACGTAATGACGTATAACGTTATATACTATAATGTAATGACGTATAACGTTATATACTATTACGTACTAACGTATAACGTTATATAATATTACGTAATGACGTATAACGTTATATACTATTATGTAATGACGTATAACGTTATTGAGTATTACCTTATAACGTATAACGTTATAACCTATTACGTACTAACGTATAACGTTATATTCTATTACGTACTAACGTGTAACGTTATATAGTATTACCTGATGTCGTATAACGTTATATACTAATACGTACTAACGTATAACGTTATATAATATTACGTGCTAACGTGTAACATTATATACTATTACGTACTAACGTATAACGTTATTTACTAGTACGTAATGACGTATAACGTTATATACAAATACGTAACAACGTATAACGTTATATCCTATTACGTACTAACGTATAACGTTATGTTCTATTACGTACTAACGTGTAACGTTATATAGTATTACCTGATGACGTATAACGTTATATAGTATTACCTGATGACGTATAACGTTATATACTATTACGTACTAACGTATAACGTTATGTACTATTACGTACTAACGTATAACGTTATATTCTGTTACGTACTAACGTGTAACGTTATATAGTATTACCTTATGACGTATAACGTTATATAGTAATACGTAATGACGTATAACGTTATATAATATTACGTAATAACGTATAACGCTATATACTATTACGTACTAACGTAGAACATTATAAACTAATACGTAATGACGTACAACGATATATACTATTACGTACTAACGTATAACGTTATACACTATTACGTAAAGACGTATAACGTTATATACTAATGCGTAATAACGTATAACGTTATATACTATTACGTACTAACGTATAACGTTATATACTATTACGTAATGACGTATAACGTTATATAGTATTATGTAATGACGTATAACGTTATATACTATTACGTACTAACGTATAACGTTATATAATATTACGTAATGACGTATAACGTTATATACTATTATGTAATGACGTATAACGTTATTGAGTATTACCTTATAACGTATAACGTTATAACCTATTACGTACTAACGTATAACGTTATATTCTATTACGTACTAACGTGTAACGTTATATACTATTACGTACTAACGTGTAACGCTATATAGTATCACCTGATGTTGTATAACGTTATATACTATTACGTACTAACGTATAACGTTATATAATATTACGTGCTAACGTGTAACATTATATACTATTACGTACTAACGTATAACGTTATATACTAGTACGCAATGACGTATAACGTTATATACTAATACGTAACAACGTATAACGTTATATCCTATTACGTACTAACGTATAACGTTATATACTATTACGTAATGACGTGTAACGTTATATACTATTATGTAATGACGTATAACGTTATATACTATTACGTACTAACGTATAACGTTATATAATATTACGTAATGACGTATAACGTTATATACTATTATGTAATGACGTATAACGTTATTGAGTATTACCTTATAACGTATAACGTTATAACCTATTACGTACTAACGTATAACGTTATATTCTATTACGTACTAACGTGTAACGTTATATACTATTACGTACTAACGTGTAACGTTATATGGTATTACCTGATGTCGTATAACGTTATATACTATTACGTACTAACGTATAACGTTATATAATATTACGTGCTAACGTGTAACATTATATACTATTACGTACTAACGTATAACGTTATTTACTAGTACGTAATGACGTATAACGTTATATACTAATACGTAACAACGTATAACGTTATATCCTATTACGTAATGACGTATAACGTTATACACTATTACGTACTAACGTGTAACGTTATATAGTATTACCTGATGACGTATAACGTTATATAGTAATACGTAATGACGAATAACGTTATTTACTAGTACGTAATGACGTATAACGTTATATACTAATGCGTAATAACGTATAACCTTATATACTATTACGTACTAACGTATAACGTTATATACTATTACGTAATGACGTATAACGTTATATACTATAATGTAATGACGTATAACGTTATATACTATTACGTACTAACGTATAACGTTATATAATATTACGTAATGACGTATAACGTTATATACTATTATGTAATGACGTATAACGTTATTGAGTATTACCTTATAACGTATAACGTTATAACCTATTACGTACTAACGTATAACGTTATATTCTATTACGTACTAACGTGTAACGTTATATACTATTACGTACTAACGTGTAACGTTATATACTATTACGTAGTAACGTGTAACGTTATATAGTATTACCTGATGTCGTATAACGTTATATACTAATACGTACTAACGTATAACGTTATATAATATTACGTGCTAACGTGTAACATTATATACTATTACGTACTAACGTATAACGTTATTTACTAGTACGTAATGACGTATAACGTTATATACAAATACGTAACAACGTATAACGTTATATCCTATTACGTACTAACGTATAACGTTATATACTATTCCGTGCTAACGTGTAACGTTATACAGTATTACCTGATGACGTATAACGTTATATACAATTACGTACTAACGTATAACGTTATATACTCTTACGTACTAACGTGTAACGTTGTATAGTATTACCTGATGACGTATAACGTTATATAGTAATACGTAATGACGTATAACGTTATATATTATTACGTAATAACGTATAACGCTATATACTATTACGTGCTAACGTAGAACGTTATCAGCTAATACGTAATGACGTATAACGATATATACTATTACGTAATAACGTGTAACGTTATATACTAATACGTAATATCGTATAACGTTATTTACTAATACGTAATATCGTATAACGTTATATACTATTACGTACTAACGTATAACGTTATGTACTATTACGTAATGACGTATAACGTTATATACTATTATGTAATGACGTATAACGTTATATACTATTACGTACTAACGTATAACGTTATATAATATTACGTAATGACGTATAACGTTATATACTATTATGTAATGACGTATAACGTTATTGAGTATTACCTTATAACGTATAACGTTATAACCTATTACGTACTAACGTATAACGTTATATTCTATTACGTACTAACGTGTAACGTTATATACTATTACGTACTAACGTGTAACGTTATATAGTATTACCTGATGACGTATAACGTTATATAGTAATACGTAATGACGTATAACGTTATATATTATTACGTAATAACGTATAACGCTATATACTATTACGTACTAACGTAGAACATTATAAACTAATACGTAATGACGTACAACGATATATACTATTATGTAATGACGTATAACGTTATTGAGTATTACCTTATAACGTATAACGTTATATCCTATTACGTACTAACGTATAAAGTTATTATCTAATACGTACTAACGTGTAACGTTATATAGTATTTCCTGATGCCGTATAACGTTATGTACTATTACGTACTAACGTATAACGTTATAAACTAATACGTAATGACGTATAACGTTATATACTATTACGTACTAACGTATAACGTTATAAACTAATACGTACTAACATATAACGTTATATACTATTACGTGCTAACGTCTAACGTTATATACTATTACGTACTAACGTATAACGTTATATAATATTACGTGCTAACGTGTAACATTATATACTATTACGTACTAACGTATAACGTTATAAACTAATACGTAATGACGTATAACGTTATATACTATTACGTACTAACATATAACGTTATAAACTAATACATAATGACGTATAACGTTATATACTATTACGTACTAACGTATAACGTTATAAACTAATACGTACTAACGTATAACGTTATATACTATTACGTGCTAACGTATAACGTTATATACTATTCCGTGCTAACGTGTAACGTTATACAGTATTACCTGATGACGTATAACGTTATATACAATTACGTACTAACGTATAACGTTATATACTCTTACGTACTAACGTGTAACGTTGTATAGTATTACCTGATGACGTATAACGTTATATAGTAATACGTAATGACGTATAACGTTATATATTATTACGTAATAACGTATAACGCTATATACTATTACGTACTAACGTAGAACGTTATAAGCTAATACGTAATGACGTATAACGATATATACTATTACGTAATAACGTGTAACGTTATATACTAATACGTAATATCGTATAACGTTATTTACTAATACGTAATATCGTATAACGTTATATACTATTACGTACTAACGTATAACGTTATGTACTATTACGTAATGACGTATAACGTTATATACTATTATGTAATGACGTATAACGTTATATACTATTACGTACTAACGTATAACGTTATATAATATTACGTAATGACGTATAACGTTATATACTATTATGTAATGACGTATAACGTTATTGAGTATTACCTTATAACGTATAACGTTATAACCTATTACGTACTAACGTATAACGTTATATTCTATTACGTACTAACGTGTAACGTTATATACTATTACGTACTAACGTGTAACGTTATATAGTATTACCTGATGACGTATAACGTTATATAGTAATACGTAATGACGTATAACGTTATATATTATTACGTAATAACGTATAACGCTATATACTATTACGTACTAACGTAGAACATTATAAACTAATACGTAATGACGTACAACGATATATACTATTATGTAATGACGTATAACGTTATTGAGTATTACCTTATAACGTATAACGTTATATCCTATTACGTACTAACGTATAAAGTTATTATCTAATACGTACTAACGTGTAACGTTATATAGTATTTCCTGATGCCGTATAACGTTATGTACTATTACGTACTAACGTATAACGTTATAAACTAATACGTAATGACGTATAACGTTATATACTATTACGTACTAACGTATAACGTTATAAACTAATACGTACTAACATATAACGTTATATACTATTACGTGCTAACGTCTAACGTTATATACTATTACGTGCTATCGTGTAACGTTATATAGTATTACCTGATGACGTATAACGTTATATACAATTACGTACTAACGTATAACGTTATAAACTAATACGTAATATCGTATAACGTTATATACTACTACGTAATGACGTATAACGTTATATACTAATACGTAACAACATATAACGTTATATCCTATTACGTAATAACGTATAACGCTATATACTATTACGTACTAACGTAGAACGTTATAAACTAATACGTAATGACGTATAACGATATATACTATTACGTAATAACGTGTAACGTTATATACTAATACGTAATATCGTATAACGTTATATACTACTACGTAATGACGTATAACGTTATATACTAATACGTAATAACGTATAACGTTATATCCTATTACGTACTAACGTATAACGTTATATTCTATTACGTACTAACGTGTAACGTTATATAGTATTACCTAATGACGTATAACGTTATATACTATTACGTACTAACGTATAACGTTATATCGTATTACGTAATATCGTATAACGTTATATACTATTACGTACTAACGTATAACGTTATATAATATTACGTAATGACGTATAACGTTATATACTATTATGTAATGACGTATAACGTTATTGAGTATTACCTTATAACGTATAACGTTAAATCCTATTACGTACTAACGTATAACGTTATTATCTAATACGTACTAACGTGTAACGTTATATAGTATTTCCTGATGCCGTATAAAGTTATATACTATTACGTACTAACGTATAACGTTATATTCCATTACGTACTAACGTGTAACGTTATATACTATTACGTACTAACGTGTAACGTTATATTGTATTACCTGATGTCGTATAACGTTATATACTATTACGTACTAACGTATAACGTTATATAATATTACGTGCTAACGTGTAACATTATATACTATTACGTACTAACGTATAACGTTATTTACTAGTACGTAATGACGTATAACGTTATATACTAATACGTAACAACGTATAACGTTATATCCTATTACGTACTAACGTATAACGTTATATTCTATTACGTACTAACGTGTAACGTTATATAGTATTACCTGATGACGTATAACGTTATATACTATTACGTACTAACGTATAACGTTATGTACTATTACGTACTAACGTATAACGTTATATTCTATTACGTACTAACGTGTAACGTTATATAGTATTACCTTATGACGTATAACGTTATATAGTAATACGTAATGACGTATAACGTTATATAATATTACGTAATAACGTATAACGCTATATACTATTACGTACTAACGTAGAACATTATAAACAAATACGTAATGACGTACAACGATATATACTATTAAGTACTAACGTATAACGTTATACACTATTACGTAAAGACGTATAACGTTATATACTAATGCGTAATAACGTATAACGTTATATTCTATTACGTACTAACGTGTAACGTTATATAGTATTACCTAATGACGTATAACGTTATATACTATTACGTACTAACGTATAACGTTATATACTATTACGTAATGACGTATAACGTTATATACTATTATGTAATGACGTATAACGTTATATGTATACTATTACGTACTAACGTATAACGTTATATAATATTACGTAATGACGTATAACGTTATATACTATTACGTACTAACGTATAACGTTATATACTATTATGTAATGACGTATAACGTTATTGAGTATTATCTTATAACGTATAACGTTATATCCTATTACGTACTAACGTATACCGTTATTATCTAATACGTACTAACGTGTAACGTTATATAGTATTACCTGATGCCGTATAACGTTATATACTATTACGTACTAACGTATAACGTTATAAACTAATACGTAATGACGTATAACGTTATATACTATTACGTACTAACATATAACGTTATAAACTAATACGAACTAACGTATAACGGTATATACTATTACGTGCTAACGTATAACGTTATATACTATTACGTGCTAACGTGTAACGTTATATACTATTACGTACTAACGTATAACGTTATATACTAGTACGTAATGACGTATAACGTTATATACTCTTACGTACTAACGTGTAACGTTGTATAGTATTACCTGATGACCTATAACGTTATATAGTAATACGTAATGACGTATAACGTTATATATTATTACGTAATAACGTATAACGCTATATACTGTTACGTACTAACGTAGAACGTTATAAGCTAATACGTAATGACTTATAACGATATATACTATTACGTAATAACGTGTAACGTTATATACTAATACGTAATATCGTATAACGTTATATACTAATACGTAATATCGTATAACGTTATATACTATTACGTACTAACGTATAACGTTATGTACTATTACGTAATGACGTATAACGTTATATACTATTATGTAATGACGTATAACGTTATATACTATTACGTACTAACGTATAACGTTATATAATATTACGTAATGACGTATAACGTTATATACTATTATGTAATGACGTATAACGTTATTGAGTATTACCTTACAACGTATAACGTTATAACCTATTACGTACTAACGTATAACGTTATATTCTATTACGTACTAACGTGTAACGTTATATACTATTACGTACTAACGTGTAACGTTATATAGTATTACCTGATGTCGTATAACGTTATATACTATTGCGTACTAACGTATAACGTTATATAATATTACGTGCTAACGTGTAACATTATATACTATTACGTACTAACGTATAACGTTATATACTACTACGTAATGACGTATAACGTTATATACTAATACGTAACAACGTATAACGTTATATCCTATTACGTACTAACGTATAACGTTATATTCTATTACGTACTAACGTGTAACGTTATATACTATTACGTAATGACGTATAACGTTATATACTATTATGTAATGACGTATAACGTTATATACTATTGCGTACTAACGTATAACGTTATATAATATTACGTAATGACGTATAACGTTATATACTATTATGTAATGACGTATAACGTTATATACTATTACGTACTAACGTATAACGTTATATACTAATACGTAATGACGTATAACGTTATATACTATTACGTACTAACGTATAACGTTATAAACTAATACGTACTAACGTATAACGTTATATACTATTACGTGCTAACGTATAACGTTATATACTATTACGTGCTAACGTGTAACGTTATATAGTATTACCTGATGACGTATAACGTTATATACAATTACGTACTAACGTATAACGTTATATAATCTTACGTACTAACGTGTAACGTTATATAGTATTACCTGATGACGTATAACGTTATATAGTAATACGTAATGACGTATAACGTTTTATATTATTACGTAATAACGTATAACGCTATATACTATTACGTACTAACGTAGAACGTTATAAACTAATACGTAATGACGTTTAACGATATATACTATTACGTAATATCGTATAACGATATATACTATTACGTACTACCGTATAACGTTATATACTATTACGTACTATCGTATAACGTTATATAATATTACGTACTATCGTATAACGTTATATACTATTACGTACTAACGTATAACGTTATATACTATTACGTACTAACGTATAACGTTATATACTATTACGTAATGACATATAACGTTATATACTATTATGTAATGACGTATAACGTTATTGAGTATTACCTTATAACGTATAACGTTATATCCTATTACGTACTAACGTATAACGTTATTATCTAATACGTACTAACGTGTAACGTTATATAGTATTACCTGATGCCGTATAACGTTATATACTATTACGTACTAACGTATAACGTTATATACTAGTACGGATTGACGTATAACGTTATATACTAATACGTAACAACGTATAACGTTATATCCTATTACGTACTAACGTATAACGTTATATTCTATTACGTACTAACGTGTAACGTTATATAGTATTACCTGATGACGTATAACGTTATATACTATTACGTACTAACGTATAACGTTATGTACTATTACGTACTAACGTATAACGTTATATTCTATTACGTACTAACGTGTAACGTTATATAGTATTACCTGATGACGTATAACGTTATATAGTAATACGTAATGACGTATAACGTTATACATTATTACGTAATAACGTATAACGCTATATACTATTACGTACTAACGTAGAACAATATAAACTAATACGTAATTACGTACAACGATATATACTATTACGTACTAACGTATAACGTTATACACTATTACGTAAAGACGTATAACGTTATATACTAATGCGTAATAACGTATAACGTTATATACTATTACGTACTAACGTATACCGTTATTATCTAATACGTACTAACGTGTAACGTTATATAGTATTACCTGATGCCGTATAACGTTATATACTATTACGTACTAACGTATAACGTTATAAACTAATACGTAATGACGTATAACGATATATACTATTACGTACTAACATATAACGTTATAAACTAATACGAACTAACGTATAACGGTATATACTATTACGTGCTAACGTATAACGTTATATACTATTACGTAAAGACGTATAACGTTATATACTAATGCGTAATAACGTATAACGTTATATACTATTACGTACTAACGTATAACGTTATATTCTATTACGTACTAACGTGTAACGTTATATAGTATTACCTGATGTCGTATAACGTTATATACTAATACGTACTAACGTATAACGTTATATAATATTACGTGCTAACGTGTAACATTATATACTATTACGTACTAACGTATAACGTTATTTACTAGTACGTAATGACGTATAACGTTATATACAAATACGTAACAACGTATAACGTTATATCCTATTACGTACTAACGTATAACGTTATATTCTATTACGTACTAACGTGTAACGTTATATAGTATTACCTGATGACGTATAACGTTATATAGTATTACCTGATGACGTATAACGTTATATACTATTACGTACTAACGTATAACGTTATGTACTATTACGTACTAACGTATAACGTTATATTCTGTTACGTACTAACGTGTAACGTTATATAGTATTACCTTATGACGTATAACGTTATATAGTAATACGTAATGACGTATAACGTTATATAATATTACGTAATAACGTATAACGCTATATACTATTACGTACTAACGTAGAACATTATAAACTAATACGTAATGACGTACAACGATATATACTATTACGTACTAACGTATAACGTTATACACTATTACGTAAAGACGTATAACGTTATATACTAATGCGTAATAACGTATAACGTTATATACTATTACGTACTAACGTATAACGTTATATACTATTACGTAATGACGTATAACGTTATATAGTATTATGTAATGACGTATAACGTTATATACTATTACGTACTAACGTATAACGTTATATAATATTACGTAATGACGTATAACGTTATATACTATTATGTAATGACGTATAACGTTATTGAGTATTACCTTATAACGTATAACGTTATAACCTATTACGTACTAACGTATAACGTTATATTCTATTACGTACTAACGTGTAACGTTATATACTATTACGTACTAACGTGTAACGCTATATAGTATCACCTGATGTTGTATAACGTTATATACTATTACGTACTAACGTATAACGTTATATAATATTACGTGCTAACGTGTAACATTATATACTATTACGTACTAACGTATAACGTTATATACTAGTACGCAATGACGTATAACGTTATATACTAATACGTAACAACGTATAACGTTATATCCTATTACGTACTAACGTATAACGTTATATACTATTACGTAATGACGTGTAACGTTATATACTATTATGTAATGACGTATAACGTTATATACTATTACGTACTAACGTATAACGTTATATAATATTACGTAATGACGTATAACGTTATATACTATTATGTAATGACGTATAACGTTATTGAGTATTACCTTATAACGTATAACGTTATAACCTATTACGTACTAACGTATAACGTTATATTCTATTACGTACTAACGTGTAACGTTATATACTATTACGTACTAACGTGTAACGTTATATGGTATTACCTGATGTCGTATAACGTTATATACTATTACGTACTAACGTATAACGTTATATAATATTACGTGCTAACGTGTAACATTATATACTATTACGTACTAACGTATAACGTTATTTACTAGTACGTAATGACGTATAACGTTATATACTAATACGTAACAACGTATAACGTTATATCCTATTACGTAATGACGTATAACGTTATACACTATTACGTACTAACGTGTAACGTTATATAGTATTACCTGATGACGTATAACGTTATATAGTAATACGTAATGACGAATAACGTTATTTACTAGTACGTAATGACGTATAACGTTATATACTAATGCGTAATAACGTATAACCTTATATACTATTACGTACTAACGTATAACGTTATATACTATTACGTAATGACGTATAACGTTATATACTATAATGTAATGACGTATAACGTTATATACTATTACGTACTAACGTATAACGTTATATAATATTACGTAATGACGTATAACGTTATATACTATTATGTAATGACGTATAACGTTATTGAGTATTACCTTATAACGTATAACGTTATAACCTATTACGTACTAACGTATAACGTTATATTCTATTACGTACTAACGTGTAACGTTATATACTATTACGTACTAACGTGTAACGTTATATACTATTACGTAGTAACTTGTAACGTTATATAGTATTACCTGATGTCGTATAACGTTATATACTAATACGTACTAACGTATAACGTTATATAATATTACGTGCTAACGTGTAACATTATATACTATTACGTACTAACGTATAACGTTATTTACTAGTACGTAATGACGTATAACGTTATATACAAATACGTAACAACGTATAACGTTATATCCTATTACGTACTAACGTATAACGTTATATACTATTCCGTGCTAACGTGTAACGTTATACAGTATTACCTGATGACGTATAACGTTATATACAATTACGTACTAACGTATAACGTTATATACTCTTACGTACTAACGTGTAACGTTGTATAGTATTACCTGATGACGTATAACGTTATATAGTAATACGTAATGACGTATAACGTTATATATTATTACGTAATAACGTATAACGCTATATACTATTACGTGCTAACGTAGAACGTTATCAGCTAATACGTAATGACGTATAACGATATATACTATTACGTAATAACGTGTAACGTTATATACTAATACGTAATATCGTATAACGTTATTTACTAATACGTAATATCGTATAACGTTATATACTATTACGTACTAACGTATAACGTTATGTACTATTACGTAATGACGTATAACGTTATATACTATTATGTAATGACGTATAACGTTATATACTATTACGTACTAACGTATAACGTTATATAATATTACGTAATGACGTATAACGTTATATACTATTATGTAATGACGTATAACGTTATTGAGTATTACCTTATAACGTATAACGTTATAACCTATTACGTACTAACGTATAACGTTATATTCTATTACGTACTAACGTGTAACGTTATATACTATTACGTACTAACGTGTAACGTTATATAGTATTACCTGATGACGTATAACGTTATATAGTAATACGTAATGACGTATAACGTTATATATTATTACGTAATAACGTATAACGCTATATACTATTACGTACTAACGTAGAACATTATAAACTAATACGTAATGACGTACAACGATATATACTATTATGTAATGACGTATAACGTTATTGAGTATTACCTTATAACGTATAACGTTATATCCTATTACGTACTAACGTATAAAGTTATTATCTAATACGTACTAACGTGTAACGTTATATAGTATTTCCTGATGCCGTATAACGTTATGTACTATTACGTACTAACGTATAACGTTATAAACTAATACGTAATGACGTATAACGTTATATACTATTACGTACTAACGTATAACGTTATAAACTAATACGTACTAACATATAACGTTATATACTATTACGTGCTAACGTCTAACGTTATATACTATTACGTACTAACGTATAACGTTATATAATATTACGTGCTAACGTGTAACATTATATACTATTACGTACTAACGTATAACGTTATATACTAGTACGCAATGACGTATAACGTTATATACTAATACGTAACAACGTATAACGTTATATCCTATTACGTACTAACGTATAACGTTATATACTATTACGTAATGACGTGTAACGTTATATAGTATTACCTGATGACGTATAACGTTATATACTACTACGTACTAACGTATAACGTTATATACTATTACGTAATAACGTATAACGTTATATACTATTACGTACTAACGTATAACGTTATATACTATTATGTAATGACGTATAACGTTATATACTATTACGTACTAACGTATAACGTTATATAATATTACGTAATGACGTATAACGTTATATACTATTACGTACTAACGAATAACGTTAAATACTATTATGTAATAACGTATAACGTTATTGAGTATTATCTTATAACGTATAACGTTATATTCTATTACGTACTAACGTATAACGTTATTATCTAATACGTACTAACGTGTAACGTTATATAGTATTACCTGATGCTGTATAACGTTATATACTATTACGTACTAACGTATAACGTTATAAACTAATACGTAATGACGTATAACGTTATATACTATTACGTACTAACATATAACGTTATAAACTAATACATAATGACGTATAACGTTATATACTATTACGTACTAACGTATAACGTTATAAACTAATACGTACTAACGTATAACGTTATATACTATTACGTGCTAACGTATAACGTTATATACTATTCCGTGCTAACGTGTAACGTTATACAGTATTACCTGATGACGTATAACGTTATATACAATTACGTACTAACGTATAACGTTATATACTCTTACGTACTAACGTGTAACGTTGTATAGTATTACCTGATGACGTATAACGTTATATAGTAATACGTAATGACGTATAACGTTATATATTATTACGTAATAACGTATAACGCTATATACTATTACGTACTAACGTAGAACGTTATAAGCTAATACGTAATGACGTATAACGATATATACTATTACGTAATAACGTGTAACGTTATATACTAATACGTAATATCGTATAACGTTATTTACTAATACGTAATATCGTATAACGTTATATACTATTACGTACTAACGTATAACGTTATGTACTATTACGTAATGACGTATAACGTTATATACTATTATGTAATGACGTATAACGTTATATACTATTACGTACTAACGTATAACGTTATATAATATTACGTAATGACGTATAACGTTATATACTATTATGTAATGACGTATAACGTTATTGAGTATTACCTTATAACGTATAACGTTATAACCTATTACGTACTAACGTATAACGTTATATTCTATTACGTACTAACGTGTAACGTTATATACTATTACGTACTAACGTGTAACGTTATATAGTATTACCTGATGACGTATAACGTTATATAGTAATACGTAATGACGTATAACGTTATATATTATTACGTAATAACGTATAACGCTATATACTATTACGTACTAACGTAGAACATTATAAACTAATACGTAATGACGTACAACGATATATACTATTATGTAATGACGTATAACGTTATTGAGTATTACCTTATAACGTATAACGTTATATCCTATTACGTACTAACGTATAAAGTTATTATCTAATACGTACTAACGTGTAACGTTATATAGTATTTCCTGATGCCGTATAACGTTATGTACTATTACGTACTAACGTATAACGTTATAAACTAATACGTAATGACGTATAACGTTATATACTATTACGTACTAACGTATAACGTTATAAACTAATACGTACTAACATATAACGTTATATACTATTACGTGCTAACGTCTAACGTTATATACTATTACGTGCTATCGTGTAACGTTATATAGTATTACCTGATGACGTATAACGTTATATACAATTACGTACTAACGTATAACGTTATAAACTAATACGTAATATCGTATAACGTTATATACTACTACGTAATGACGTATAACGTTATATACTAATACGTAACAACATATAACGTTATATCCTATTACGTAATAACGTATAA
The DNA here is from genome assembly GCF_905332965.1 of Bombus pascuorum. Taxonomy (NCBI): domain Eukaryota; kingdom Metazoa; phylum Arthropoda; class Insecta; order Hymenoptera; family Apidae; genus Bombus; species Bombus pascuorum. Next base: position 18,459,939 of record NC_083488.1, read on the forward strand.
CGCTATATACTATTACGTACTAACGTAGAACGTTATAAACTAATACGTAATGACGTATAACGATATATACTATTACGTAATAACGTGTAACGTTATATACTAATACGTAATATCGTATAACGTTATATACTACTACGTAATGACGTATAACGTTATATACTAATACGTAATAACGTATAACGTTATATCCTATTACGTACTAACGTATAACGTTATATTCTATTACGTACTAACGTGTAACGTTATATAGTATTACCTAATGACGTATAACGTTATATACTATTACGTACTAACGTATAACGTTATATCGTATTACGTAATATCGTATAACTATATATACTATTACGTACTACCGTAGAACGTTATATACTATTACGTACTATCGTATAACGTTATATACTATTACGTACTATCGTATAACGTTATATACTATTACGTACTAACGTATAACGTAATATAATATTACGTAATGACGTATAACGTTATATACTATTATGTAATGACGTATAACGTTATTGAGTATTACCTTATAACGTATAACGTTAAATCCTATTACGTACTAACGTATAACGTTATTATCTAATACGTACTAACGTGTAACGTTATATAGTATTTCCTGATGCCGTATAAAGTTATATACTATTACGTACTAACGTATAACGTTATATTCCATTACGTACTAACGTGTAACGTTATATACTATTACGTACTAACGTGTAACGTTATATTGTATTACCTGATGTCGTATAACGTTATATACTATTACGTACTAACGTATAACGTTATATAATATTACGTGCTAACGTGTAACATTATATACTATTACGTACTAACGTATAACGTTATTTACTAGTACGTAATGACGTATAACGTTATATACTAATACGTAACAACGTATAACGTTATATCCTATTACGTACTAACGTATAACGTTATATTCTATTACGTACTAACGTGTAACGTTATATAGTATTACCTGATGACGTATAACGTTATATACTATTACGTACTAACGTATAACGTTATGTACTATTACGTACTAACGTATAACGTTATATTCTATTACGTACTAACGTGTAACGTTATATAGTATTACCTTATGACGTATAACGTTATATAGTAATACGTAATGACGTATAACGTTATATAATATTACGTAATAACGTATAACGCTATATACTATTACGTACTAACGTAGAACATTATAAACAAATACGTAATGACGTACAACGATATATACTATTAAGTACTAACGTATAACGTTATACACTATTACGTAAAGACGTATAACGTTATATACTAATGCGTAATAACGTATAACGTTATATTCTATTACGTACTAACGTGTAACGTTATATAGTATTACCTAATGACGTATAACGTTATATACTATTACGTACTAACGTATAACGTTATATACTATTACGTAATGACGTATAACGTTATATACTATTATGTAATGACGTATAACGTTATATGTATACTATTACGTACTAACGTATAACGTTATATAATATTACGTAATGACGTATAACGTTATATACTATTACGTACTAACGTATAACGTTATATACTATTATGTAATGACGTATAACGTTATTGAGTATTATCTTATAACGTATAACGTTATATCCTATTACGTACTAACGTATACCGTTATTATCTAATACGTACTAACGTGTAACGTTATATAGTATTACCTGATGCCGTATAACGTTATATACTATTACGTACTAACGTATAACGTTATAAACTAATACGTAATGACGTATAACGTTATATACTATTACGTACTAACATATAACGTTATAAACTAATACGAACTAACGTATAACGGTATATACTATTACGTGCTAACGTATAACGTTATATACTATTACGTGCTAACGTGTAACGTTATATACTATTACGTACTAACGTATAACGTTATATACTAGTACGTAATGACGTATAACGTTATATACTCTTACGTACTAACGTGTAACGTTGTATAGTATTACCTGATGACCTATAACGTTATATAGTAATACGTAATGACGTATAGCGTTATATATTATTACGTAATAACGTATAACGCTATATACTGTTACGTACTAACGTAGAACGTTATAAGCTAATACGTAATGACTTATAACGATATATACTATTACGTAATAACGTGTAACGTTATATACTAATACGTAATATCGTATAACGTTATATACTAATACGTAATATCGTATAACGTTATATACTATTACGTACTAACGTATAACGTTATGTACTATTACGTAATGACGTATAACGTTATATACTATTATGTAATGACGTATAACGTTATATACTATTACGTACTAACGTATAACGTTATATAATATTACGTAATGACGTATAACGTTATATACTATTATGTAATGACGTATAACGTTATTGAGTATTACCTTACAACGTATAACGTTATAACCTATTACGTACTAACGTATAACGTTATATTCTATTACGTACTAACGTGTAACGTTATATACTATTACGTACTAACGTGTAACGTTATATAGTATTACCTGATGTCGTATAACGTTATATACTATTGCGTACTAACGTATAACGTTATATAATATTACGTGCTAACGTGTAACATTATATACTATTACGTACTAACGTATAACGTTATATACTACTACGTAATGACGTATAACGTTATATTCTAATACGTAACAACGTATAACGTTATATCCTATTACGTACTAACGTATAACGTTATATTCTATTACGTACTAACGTGTAACGTTATATACTATTACGTAATGACGTATAACGTTATATACTATTATGTAATGACGTATAACGTTATATACTATTGCGTACTAACGTATAACGTTATATAATATTACGTAATGACGTATAACGTTATATACTATTATGTAATGACGTATAACGTTATTGAGTATTACCTTATAACGTATAACGTTATATCCTATTACGTACTAACGTATAACGTTATTATCTAATACGTACTAACGTGTAACGTTATATAGTATTACCTGATGCCGTATAACGTTATATACTATTACGTACTAACGTATAACGTTATAAACTAATACGTAATGACGTATAACGTTATATACTATTACGTACTAACATATAACGTTATAAACTAATACGAACTAACGTATAACGGTATATACTATTATGTGCTAACGTATAACGTTATATACTATTACGTGCTAACGTGTAACGTTATATACTATTACGTACTAACGTATGACGTTATATACTAGTACGTAATGACGTATAACGTTATATACTCTTACGTACTAACGTGTAACGTTGTATAGTATTACCTGATGACCTATAACGTTATATAGTAATACGAAATGACGTATAACGTTATATATTATTACGTAATAACGTATAACGCTATATACTGTTACGTACTAACGTAGAACGTTATAAGCTAATACGTAATGACGTATAACGATATATACTATTACGTAATAACGTGTAACGTTATATACTAATACGTAATATCGTATAACGTTATATACTAATACGTAATATCGTATAACGTTATATACTATTACGTACTAACGTATAACGTTATGTACTATTACGTAATGACGTATAACGTTATATACTATTATGTAATGACGTATAACGTTATATACTATTACGTACTAACGTATAACGTTATATACTAATACGTAATGACGTATAACGTTATATACTATTACGTACTAACGTATAACGTTATAAACTAATACGTACTAACGTATAACGTTATATACTATTACGTGCTAACGTATAACGTTATATACTATTACGTGCTAACGTGTAACGTTATATAGTATTACCTGATGACGTATAACGTTATATACAATTACGTACTAACGTATAACGTTATATAATCTTACGTACTAACGTGTAACGTTATATAGTATTACCTGATGACGTATAACGTTATATAGTAATACGTAATGACGTATAACGTTTTATATTATTACGTAATAACGTATAACGCTATATACTATTACGTACTAACGTAGAACGTTATAAACTAATACGTAATGACGTTTAACGATATATACTATTACGTAATATCGTATAACGATATATACTATTACGTACTACCGTATAACGTTATATACTATTACGTACTATCGTATAACGTTATATAATATTACGTACTATCGTATAACGTTATATACTATTACGTACTAACGTATAACGTTATATACTATTACGTACTAACGTATAACGTTATATACTATTACGTAATGACATATAACGTTATATACTATTATGTAATGACGTATAACGTTATTGAGTATTACCTTATAACGTATAACGTTATATCCTATTACGTACTAACGTATAACGTTATTATCTAATACGTACTAACGTGTAACGTTATATAGTATTACCTGATGCCGTATAACGTTATATACTATTACGTACTAACGTATAACGTTATATACTAGTACGGATTGACGTATAACGTTATATACTAATACGTAACAACGTATAACGTTATATCCTATTACGTACTAACGTATAACGTTATATTCTATTACGTACTAACGTGTAACGTTATATAGTATTACCTGATGACGTATAACGTTATATACTATTACGTACTAACGTATAACGTTATGTACTATTACGTACTAACGTATAACGTTATATTCTATTACGTACTAACGTGTAACGTTATATAGTATTACCTGATGACGTATAACGTTATATAGTAATACGTAATGACGTATAACGTTATACATTATTACGTAATAACGTATAACGCTATATACTATTACGTACTAACGTAGAACAATATAAACTAATACGTAATTACGTACAACGATATATACTATTACGTACTAACGTATAACGTTATACACTATTACGTAAAGACGTATAACGTTATACAGGGTGCGCCGTTAGAATTCGGACAGAATTCAATTTGTAGTTCCCACCATATTAGAATTCAGATGTTTGTGCTGATTGACTCTGAAGTTAGTTAAATATGTCAATAAGTCTTCTATAACCTCAAAATGACAGAACTCGTTAAGCAAAACCCGGAATACGATAGAAGAGCGGCGATTATAGAAAGTCTTCGCGCCGGGTGGATGCCAAAGTGAATCGGAGGAACGACCGTTGGCTGGCCCACAATCTCGAAGATGTTCCTGTTGTGGGCAAAACCAAATTTCCAGCAAGTGTTCACGTTTTGAGCGTTGTCTCAAGTGAGGGCGACGTCATGCCTCCGCACTTCTTCCAAAAAGGCGAAAGAATCACAAAGGAGGTTTATTTGGAGGTCCTGAAGACAGTAATAAAGCCGTGGATGGAAATTACGGCTTCTGGAAGGCCGTATTTATTTCAACAAGATGGCGCACCTGCTCACACAAGTCATCTTGTTCAAAATTGGCTCTCTGACAATGTGGACATGTTTTGGTCGAAAGATTTCTGGCCTCCTAACAGTCCCGACCTAAACCCATTGGACTATTACGTGTGGGGCGTTATCGAGAGACAAACTAATAAATGCAGGCACCCCAACGTCAACTCCCTACGAGCTGCTATCGAGTCAGAATTCGCGACAATTAAACGCGACCAGTTGAAGTCAGCGTGCTCGCGCTTTAGAGCAAGAATAGAGCAGGTCATAGAGGCAGAGGGTGGTTACATAGAATAAAAGTTCTCAGCAAGGACCCTTTAAATGAGATATAACAACATTTTCATGTGTTTTTGTGTATTGACTTAAATAAACAACTTTCTGCACAAAACTTCTTTTGTCCGGATTCTAACGGCGCACCCTGTATACTAATGCGTAATAACGTATAACGTTATATACTATTACGTACTAACGTATAACGTTATATACTATTACGTAATGACGTATAACGTTATATACTATTATGTAATGACATATAACGTTATATACTATTACGTACTAACGTATAACGTTATATAATATTACGTAATGACGTATAACGTTATATACTATTACGTACTAACGTATAACGTTATATACTATTATGTAATGACGTATAACGTTATTGAGTATTATCTTATAACGTATAACGTTATATCCTATTACGTACTAACGTATACCGTTATTATCTAATACGTACTAACGTGTAACGTTATATAGTATTACCTGATGCCGTATAACGTTATATACTATTACGTACTAACGTATAACGTTATAAACTAATACGTAATGACGTATAACGATATATACTATTACGTACTAACATATAACGTTATAAACTAATACGAACTAACGTATAACGGTATATACTATTACGTGCTAACGTATAACGTTATATACTATTACGTGCTAACGTGTAACGTTATATACTATTACGTACTAACGTATAACGTTATATACTAGTACGTAATGACGTATAACGTTATATACTCTTACGTACTAACGTGTAACGTTGTATAGTATTACCTGATGACCTATAACGTTATATAGTAATACGTAATGACGTATAACGTTATATAATATTACGTAATAACGTATAACGCTATATACTGTTACGTACTAACGTAGAACGTTATAAGCTAATACGTAATGACGTATAACGATATATACTATTACGTAATAACGTGTAACGTTATATACTAATACGTAATATCGTATAATGTTATATACTAATACGTAATATCGTATAACGTTATATACTATTACGTACTAACGTATAACGTTATGTACTATTACGTAATGACGTATAACGTTATATACTATTATGTAATGACGTATAACGTTATATACTATTACGTACTAACGTATAACGTTATATAATATTACGTAATGACGTATAACGTTATATACTATTATGTAATGACGTTTAACGTTATTGAGTATTACCTTATAACGTATAACGTTATAACCTATTACGTACTAACGTATAACGTTATATTCTATTACGTACTAACGTGTAACGTTATATACTATTACGTACTAACGTGTAACGTTATATAGTATTACCTGATGTCGTATAACGTTATATACTATTACGTACTAACGTATAACGTTATATAATATTACGTGCTAACGTGTAACATTATATACTATTACGTACTAACGTATAACGTTATATACTACTACGTAATGACGTATAACGTTATATACTAATACGTAACAACGTATAACGTTATATCCTATTACGTACTAACGTATAACGTTATATTCTATTACGTACTAACGTGTAACGTTATATAGTACTACCTGATGACTTATAACGTTATATAGTAATACGTAATGACGTATAACGTTATATATTATTACGTAATAACGTATAACGCTATATACTATTACGTACTAACGTAGAACATTATAAACTAATACGTAATGACGTACAACGATATATACTATTACGTACTAACGTATAACGTTATACACTATTACGTAAAGACGTATAACGTTATATACTAATGCGTAATAACTTATAACGTTATATACTATTACGTACTAACGTATAACGTTATATACTATTACGTAATGACGTATAACGTTATATACTATTATGTAATGACGTATAACGTTATATACTATTGCGTACTAACGTATAACGTTATATAATATTACGTAATGACGTATAACGTTATATACTATTATGTAATGACGTATAACGTTATTGAGTATTACCTTATAACGTATAACGTTATTATCTAATACGTACTAACGTGTAACGTTATGTAGTATTACCTGATGCCGTATAACGTTATATACTATTACGTACTAACGTATAACGTTATAAACTAATACGTAATGACGTATAACGTTATATACTATTACGTACTAACATATAACGTTATAAACTAATACGAACTAACGTATAACGGTATATACTATTATGTGCTAACGTATAACGTTATATACTATTACGTGCTAACGTGTAACGTTATATACTATTACGTACTAACGTATGACGTTATATACTAGTACGTAATGACGTATAACGTTATATACTAATACGTAACAACGTGTAACGTTATATACTAATACGTAATGACGTATAACGTTATATACTATTACGTACTAACGTATAACGTTATAAACTAATACGTACTAACGTATAACGTTATATACTATTACGTGCTAACGTATAACGTTATATACTATTACGTGCTAACGTGTAACGTTATATAGTATTACCTGATGACGTATAACGTTATATACAATTACGTACTAACGTATAACGTTATATAATCTTACGTACTAACGTGTAACGTTATATAGTATTACCTGATGACGTATAACGTTATATAGTAATACGTAATGACGTATAACGTTTTATATTATTACGTAATAACGTATAACGCTATATACTATTACGTACTAACGTAGAACGTTATAAACTAATACGTAATGACGTATAACGATATATACTATTACGTAATAACGTGAAACGTTATATACTAATACGTAATATCGTATAACGTTATATACTAATACGTAATATCGTATAACGTTATATACTATTACGTACTAACGTATAACGTTATGTACTATTACGTACTAACGTATAACGTTATATTCTATTACGTACTAACGTGTAACGTTATATAGTATTACCTGATGACGTATAACGTTATATAATATTACGTACTAACGTATAACGTTATATCCTATTACGTAATATCGTATAACGATATATACTATTACGTACTACCGTATAACGTTATATACTATTACGTACTATCGTATAACGTTATATAATATTACGTACTATCGTATAACGTTATATACTATTACGTACTAACGTATAACGTTATATACTATTACGTACTAACGTATAACGTTATATACTATTACGTAATGACATATAACGTTATATACTATTACGTAATGACGTATAACGTTATTGAGTATTACCTTATAACGTATAACGTTATATCCTATTACGTACTAACGTATAACGTTCTTATCTAATACGTACTAACGTGTAACGTTATATAGTATTACCTGATGCCGTATAACGTTATATACTATTACGTACTAACGTATAACGTTATAAACTAATACGTACTGACGTATAACGTTATATACTATTACGTACTAACGTATAACGTTATAAACTAATACGTACTAACATATAACGTTATATACTATTACGTGCTAACGTATAACGTTATATACTATTACGTGCTAACGTGTAACGTTATATAGTATTACCTGATGACGTATAACGTTATATACAATTACGTACTAACGTATAACGTTATATTCTATTACGTACTAACGTGTAACGTTATATAGTATTACCTGATGACGTATAACGTTATATAGTAATACGTAATGACGTATAACGTTATATATTATTACGTAATAACGTATAACGCTTTATACTGTTACGTACTACCGTAGAACGTTATAAACTAATACGTAATGACGTATAACAATATATACTATTACGTACTAACGTATAACGTTATAAACTAATACGTAATGACGTATAACGTTATATACTATTACGTACTAACGTATAACGTTATAAACTAATACGTAATATCGTATAACGTTATATACTAATACGTAATATCGTATAACGTTATATAATATTACGTACTAACGTATAACGTTATACACTATTACGTAAAGACGTACAACGTTATATACTAATACGTAATAACGTATAACGTTATATACTATTACGTACTAACGTATAACGTTATATACTATTACGTAATGACGTATAACGTTATATACTATTATGTCATGACGTATAACGTTATTGAGTATTACCTTATAACGTATAACGTTATAACCTATTACGTACTAACGTATAACGTTATACACTATTACGTACTAACGTGTAACGTTATATACTATTACGTACTAACGTGTAACGTTATATAGTATTACCTGATGTCGTATAACGTTATATACTATTACGTACTAACGTATAACGTTATGTACTATTACGTACTAACGTATAACGTTATATACTATTACGTACTAACGTGTAACGTTATATAGTATTACGTAATGACGTATAGCGTCATATCCTATTACGTACTAACGAATAACGTTATATATTATTACGTACTAACGTGTAACGTTATAAACTAATACGTAATGACGTATAACGTTATATACAAATACGTAATAACGTAAATCGTTATACACTATTACGTACTAACGTGTAACGTTATATAGTATTACCTGATGTCGTATAACGTTATATACTATTACGTACTAACGCATAACGTTATGTACTATTACGTACTAACGTATAACGTTATATACTCTTACGTACTAACGTGTAACGTTATATAGTATTACCTGATGACGTATAACGTTATATAGTAATACGTAATGACGTATAACGTTATATATTATTACGTAATAACGTATAACGCTATATACTATTACGTACTAACGTAGAACGTTATAAACTAATACGTAATGACGTATAACGATATATACTATTACGTAATAACGTGTAACGTTATATACTAATACGTAATATCGTATAACGTTATATACTAATACGTAATGACGTATAACGATATATATTATTACGTAATAACGTATAACGCTTTATACTATTACGTACTAACGTAGAACGTTATAAACTAATACGTAATGACGTATAACGATATATACTATTACGTACTAACGTATAACGTTATAAACTAATACGTAATGACGTATAACGTTATATACTATTACGTACTAACGTATAACGTTATAAACTAATACGTAATATCGTATAACGTTATATACTAATACGTAATATCGTATAACGTTATATACTATTATGTAATGACGTATAACGTTATTGAGTATTACCTTATAACGTATAACGTTATAACCAATTACGTCCTAACGTATAACGTTATATTCCATTACGTACTAACGTGTAACGTTATATACTATTACGTACTAACGTATAACGTTATACACTATTACGTAAAGACGTATAACGTTATATACTAATGCGTAATAACGTATAACGTTATATACTATTACGTACTAACGTATAACGTTATATACTATTACGTAATGACGTATAACGTTATATACTATTATGTCATGACGTATAACGTTATTGAGTATTACCGTATAACGTATAACGTTATAACCTATTACGTACTAACGTATAACGTTATACACTATTACGTACTAACGTGTAACGTTATATACTATTACGTACTAACGTGTAACGTTATATAGTATTACCTGATGTCGTATAACGTTATATACTATTACGTACTAACATATAACGTTATAAACTAATACGAACTATCGTATAACGGTATATACTATTACGTGCTAACGTATAACGTTATATACTATTACGTGCTAACGTGTAACGTTATATACTATTCCGTACTAACGTATAACGTTATATACTATTACGTACTAACGTATAACGTTATAAACTAATACGTACTAACATATAACGTTATATACTATTACGTGCTAACGTCTAACGTTATATACTATTACGTGCTATCGTGTAACGTTATATAGTATTACCTGATGACGTATAACGTTATATAGTAATACGTAATGACGTATAACGTTATAAACTAATACGTAATATCGTATAACGTTATATACTAATACGTAATATCGTATAACGTTATATAATATTACGTACTAACGTATAACGTTATACACTATTACGTAAAGACGTACAACGTTATATACTAATACGTAATAACGTATAACGTTATATACTATTACGTACTAACGTATAACGTTATATACTATTACGTAATGACGTATAACGTTATATACTATTATGTCATGACGTATAACGTTATTGAGTATTACCTTATAACGTATAACGTTATAACCTATTACGTACTAACGTATAACGTTATACACTATTACGTACTAACGTGTAACGTTATATACTATTACGTACTAACGTGTAACGTTATATAGTATTACCTGATGTCGTATAACGTTATATACTATTACGTACTAACGTATAACGTTATGTACTATTACGTACTAACGCATAACGTTATGTACTATTACGTACTAACGTATAACGTTATATACTCTTACGTACTAACGTGTAACGTTATATAGTATTACCTGATGACGTATAACGTTATATAGTAATACGTAATGACGTATAACGTTATATATTATTACGTAATAACGTATAACGCTATATACTATTACGTACTAACGTAGAACGTTATAAACTAATACGTAATGACGTATAACGATATATACTATTACGTAATAACGTGTAACGTTATATACTAATACGTAATATCGTATAACGTTATATACTAATACGTAATGACGTATAACGATATATATTATTACGTAATAACGTATAACGCTTTATACTATTACGTACTAACGTAGAACGTTATAAACTAATACGTAATGACGTATAACGATATATACTATTACGTACTAACGTATAACGTTATAAACTAATACGTAATGACGTATAACGTTATATACTATTACGTACTAACGTATAACGTTATAAACTAATACGTAATATCGTATAACGTTATATACTAATACGTAATATCGTATAACGTTATATACTATTACGTACTAACGTATAACGTTATACACTATTACGTAAAGACGTATATCGTTATATACTAATACGTAATAACGTATAACGTTATATACTATTACGTACTAACGTATAACGTTATATACTATTTCGTAATGACGTATAACGTTATATACTATTATGTAATGACGTATAACGTTATATACTATTACGTACTAACGTATAACGTTATATAATATTACGTAATGACGTATAACGTTATATACTATTATGTAATGACGTATAACGTTATTGAGTATTACCTTATAACGTATAACGTTATTATCTAATACGTACTAACGTGTAACGTTATGTAGTATTACCTGATGCCGTATAACGTTATATACTATTACGTACTAACGTATAACGTTATAAACTAATACGTAATGACGTATAACGTTATATACTATTACGTACTAACATATAACGTTATAAACTAATACGAACTAACGTATAACGGTATATACTATTATGTGCTAACGTATAACGTTATATACTATTACGTGCTAACGTGTAACGTTATATACTATTACGTACTAACGTATGACGTTATATACTAGTACGTAATGACGTATAACGTTATATACTAATACGTAACAACGTGTAACGTTATATACTAATACGTAATGACGTATAACGTTATATACTATTACGTACTAACGTATAACGTTATAAACTAATACGTACTAACGTATAACGTTATATACTATTACGTGCTAACGTATAACGTTATATACTATTACGTGCTAACGTGTAACGTTATATAGTATTACCTGATGACGTATAACGTTATATACAATTACGTACTAACGTATAACGTTATATAATCTTACGTACTAACGTGTAACGTTATATAGTATTACCTGATGACGTATAACGTTATATAGTAATACGTAATGACGTATAACGTTTTATATTATTACGTAATAACGTATAACGCTATATACTATTACGTACTAACGTAGAACGTTATAAACTAATACGTAATGACGTATAACGATATATACTATTACGTAATAACGTGAAACGTTATATACTAATACGTAATATCGTATAACGTTATATACTAATACGTAATATCGTATAACGTTATATACTATTACGTACTAACGTATAACGTTATGTACTATTACGTACTAACGTATAACGTTATATTCTATTACGTACTAACGTGTAACGTTATATAGTATTACCTGATGACGTATAACGTTATACGATATTACGTACTAACGTATAACGTTATATCCTATTACGTAATATCGTATAACGATATATACTATTACGTACTACCGTATAACGTTATATACTATTACGTACTATCGTATAACGTTATATAATATTACGTACTATCGTATAACGTTATATACTATTACGTACTAACGTATAACGTTATATACTATTACGTACTAACGTATAACGTTATATACTATTACGTAATGACATATAACGTTATATACTATTACGTAATGACGTATAACGTTATTGAGTATTACCTTATAACGTATAACGTTATATCCTATTACGTACTAACGTATAACGTTATTATCTAATACGTACTAACGTGTAACGTTATATAGTATTACCTGATGCCGTATAACGTTATATACTATTACGTACTAACGTATAACGTTATAAACTAATACGTACTGACGTATAACGTTATATACTATTACGTACTAACGTATAACGTTATAAACTAATACGTACTAACATATAACGTTATATACTATTACGTGCTAACGTATAACGTTATATACTATTACGTGCTAACGTGTAACGTTATATAGTATTACCTGATGACGTATAACGTTATATACAATTACGTACTAACGTATAACGTTATATTCTATTACGTACTAACGTGTAACGTTATATAGTATTACCTGATGACGTATAACGTTATATAGTAATACGTAATGACGTATAACGTTATATATTATTACGTAATAACGTATAACGCTTTATACTGTTACGTACTACCGTAGAACGTTATAAACTAATACGTAATGACGTATAACAATATATACTATTACGTACTAACGTATAACGTTATAAACTAATACGTAATGACGTATAACGTTATATACTATTACGTACTAACGTATAACGTTATAAACTAATACGTAATATCGTATAACGTTATATACTAATACGTAATATCGTATAACGTTATATAATATTACGTACTAACGTATAACGTTATACACTATTACGTAAAGACGTACAACGTTATATACTAATACGTAATAACGTATAACGTTATATACTATTACGTACTAACGTATAACGTTATATACTATTACGTAATGACGTATAACGTTATATACTATTATGTCATGACGTATAACGTTATTGAGTATTACCTTATAACGTATAACGTTATAACCTATTACGTACTAACGTATAACGTTATACACTATTACGTACTAACGTGTAACGTTATATACTATTACGTACTAACGTGTAACGTTATATAGTATTACCTGATGTCGTATAACGTTATATACTATTACGTACTAACGTATAACGTTATGTACTATTACGTACTAACGTATAACGTTATATACTATTACGTACTAACGTGTAACGTTATATAGTATTACGTTATGACGTATAGCGTCATATCCTATTACGTACTAACGAATAACGTTATATATTATTACGTACTAACGTGTAACGTTATAAACTAATACGTAATGACGTATAACGTTATATACAAATACGTAATAACGTATATCGTTATACACTATTACGTACTAACGTGTAACGTTATATAGTATTACCTGATGTCGTATAACGTTATATACTATTACGTACTAACGCATAACGTTATGTACTATTACGTACTAACGTATAACGTTATATACTCTTACGTACTAACGTGTAACGTTATATAGTATTACCTGATGACGTATAACGTTATATAGTAATACGTAATGACGTATAACGTTATATATTATTACGTAATAACGTATAACGCTATATACTATTACGTACTAACGTAGAACGTTATATAATATTACGTAATGACGTATAACGTTATATACTATTATGTAATGACGTATAACGTTATTGAGTATTACCTTATAACGTATAACGTTATTATCTAATACGTACTAACGTGTAACGTTATGTAGTATTACCTGATGCCGTATAACGTTATATACTATTACGTACTAACGTATAACGTTATAAACTAATACGTAATGACGTATAACGTTATATACTATTACGTACTAACATATAACGTTATAAACTAATACGAACTAACGTATAACGGTATATACTATTATGTGCTAACGTATAACGTTATATACTATTACGTGCTAACGTGTAACGTTATATACTATTACGTACTAACGTATGACGTTATATACTAGTACGTAATGACGTATAACGTTATATACTAATACGTAACAACGTGTAACGTTATATACTAATACGTAATGACGTATAACGTTATATACTATTACGTACTAACGTATAACGTTATAAACTAATACGTACTAACGTATAACGTTATATACTATTACGTGCTAACGTATAACGTTATATACTATTACGTGCTAACGTGTAACGTTATATAGTATTACCTGATGACGTATAACGTTATATACAATTACGTACTAACGTATAACGTTATATAATCTTACGTACTAACGTGTAACGTTATATAGTATTACCTGATGACGTATAACGTTATATAGTAATACGTAATGACGTATAACGTTTTATATTATTACGTAATAACGTATAACGCTATATACTATTACGTACTAACGTAGAACGTTATAAACTAATACGTAATGACGTATAACGATATATACTATTACGTAATAACGTGAAACGTTATATAATAATACGTAATATCGTATAACGTTATATACTAATACGTAATATCGTATAACGTTATATACTATTACGTACTAACGTATAACGTTATGTACTATTACGTACTAACGTATAACGTTATATTCTATTACGTACTAACGTGTAACGTTATATAGTATTACCTGATGACGTATAACGTTATATAATATTACGTACTAACGTATAACGTTATATCCTATTACGTAATATCGTATAACGATATATACTATTACGTACTACCGTATAACGTTATATACTATTACGTACTATCGTATAACGTTATATAATATTACGTACTATCGTATAACGTTATATACTATTACGTACTAACGTATAACGTTATATACTATTACGTACTAACGTATAACGTTATATACTATTACGTAATGACATATAACGTTATATACTATTACGTAATGACGTATAACGTTATTGAGTATTACCTTATAACGTATAACGTTATATCCTATTACGTACTAACGTATAACGTTATTATCTAATACGTACTAACGTGTAACGTTATATAGTATTACCTGATGCCGTATAACGTTATATACTATTACGTACTAACGTATAACGTTATAAACTAATACGTACTGACGTATAACGTTATATACTATTACGTACTAACGTATAACGTTATAAACTAATACGTACTAACATATAACGTTATATACTATTACGTGCTAACGTATAACGTTATATACTATTACGTGCTAACGTGTAACGTTATATAGTATTACCTGATGACGTATAACGTTATATACAATTACGTACTAACGTATAACGTTATATTCTATTACGTACTAACGTGTAACGTTATATAGTATTACCTGATGACGTATAACGTTATATAGTAATACGTAATGACGTATAACGTTATATATTATTACGTAATAACGTATAACGCTTTATACTGTTACGTACTACCGTAGAACGTTATAAACTAATACGTAATGACGTATAACAATATATACTATTACGTACTAACGTATAACGTTATAAACTAATACGTAATGACGTATAACGTTATATACTATTACGTACTAACGTATAACGTTATAAACTAATACGTAATATCGTATAACGTTATATACTAATACGTAATAGTATATAACGTTATACGATATTACGTACTAACGTATAACGTTATACACTATTACGTAAAGACGTACAACGTTATATACTAATACGTAATAACGTATAACGTTATATACTATTACGTACTAACGTATAACGTTATATACTATTACGTAATGACGTATAACGTTATATACTATTATGTCATGACGTATAACGTTATTGAGTATTACCTTATAACGTATAACGTTATAACCTATTACGTACTAACGTATAACGTTATACACTATTACGTACTAACGTGTAACGTTATATACTATTACGTACTAACGTGTAACGTTATATAGTATTACCTGATGTCGTATAACGTTATATACTATTACGTACTAACGTATAACGTTATGTACTATTACGTACTAACGTATAACGTTATATACTATTACGTACTAACGTGTAACGTTATATAGTATTACGTAATGACGTATAGCGTCATATCCTATTACGTACTAACGAATAACGTTATATATTATTACGTACTAACGTGTAACGTTATAAACTAATACGTAATGACGTATAACGTTATATACAAATACGTAATAACGTATATCGTTATACACTATTACGTACTAACGTGTAACGTTATATAGTATTACCTGATGTCGTATAACGTTATATACTATTACGTACTAACGCATAACGTTATGTACTATTACGTACTAACGTATAACGTTATATACTCTTACGTACTAACGTGTAACGTTATATAGTATTACCTGATGACGTATAACGTTATATAGTAATACGTAATGACGTATAACGTTATATATTATTACGTAATAACGTATAACGCTATATACTATTACGTACTAACGTAGAACGTTATAAACTAATACGTAATGACGTATAACGATATATACTATTACGTAATAACGTGTAACGTTATATACTAATACGTAATATCGTATAACGTTATATACTAATACGTAATGACGTATAACGATATATATTATTACGTAATAACGTATAACGCTTTATACTATTACGTACTAACGTAGAACGTTATAAACTAATACGTAATGACGTATAACGATATATACTATTACGTACTAACGTATAACGTTATAAACTAATACGTAATGACGTATAACGTTATATACTATTACGTACTAACGTATAACGTTATAAACTAATACGTAATATCGTATAACGTTATATACTAATACGTAATATCGTATAACGTTATATACTATTACGTACTAACGTATAACGTTATACACTATTACGTAAAGACGTATATCGTTATATACTAATACGTAATAACGTATAACGTTATATACTATTACGTACTAACGTATAACGTTATATACTATTTCGTAATGACGTATAACGTTATATACTATTATGTAATGACGTATAACGTTATATACTATTACGTACTAACGTATAACGTTATATAATATTACGTAATGACGTATAACGTTATATACTATTATGTAATGACGTATAACGTTATTGAGTATTACCTTATAACGTATAACGTTATAACCAATTACGTCCTAACGTATAACGTTATATTCCATTACGTACTAACGTGTAACGTTATATACTATTACGTACTAACGTGTAACGTTATATAGTATTTCCTGATGTCGTATAACGTTATATACTATTACGTACTAACGTATAACGTTATACACTATTACGTAAAGACGTATAACGTTATATACTAATGCGTAATAACGTATAACGTTATATACTATTACGTACTAACGTATAACGTTATATACTATTACGTAATGACGTATAACGTTATATACTATTATGTCATGACGTATAACGTTATTGAGTATTACCGTATAACGTATAACGTTATAACCTATTACGTACTAACGTATAACGTTATACACTATTACGTACTAACGTGTAACGTTATATACTATTACGTACTAACGTGTAACGTTATATAGTATTACCTGATGTCGTATAACGTTATATACTATTACGTACTAACATATAACGTTATAAACTAATACGAACTATCGTATAACGGTATATACTATTACGTGCTAACGTATAACGTTATATACTATTACGTGCTAACGTGTAACGTTATATACTATTACGTACTAACGTATAACGTTATATACTATTACGTACTAACGTATAACGTTATAAACTAATACGTACTAACATATAACGTTATATACTATTACGTGCTAACGTCTAACGTTATATACTATTACGTGCTATCGTGTAACGTTATATAGTATTACCTGATGACGTATAACGTTATATACAATTACGTACTAACGTATAACGTTATAAACTAATACGTAATATCGTATAACGTTATATACTACTACGTAATGACGTATAACGTTATATACTAATACGTAACAACATATAACGTTATATCCTATTACGTAATAACGTATAACGCTATATACTATTACGTACTAACGTAGAACGTTATAAACTAATACGTAATGACGTATAACGATATATACTATTACGTAATAACGTGTAACGTTATATACTAATACGTAATATCGTATAACGTTATATACTACTACGTAATGACGTATAACGTTA
Organism: Bombus pascuorum; assembly: GCF_905332965.1. Taxonomy (NCBI): domain Eukaryota; kingdom Metazoa; phylum Arthropoda; class Insecta; order Hymenoptera; family Apidae; genus Bombus; species Bombus pascuorum. The sequence continues at coordinate 18,480,002 of NC_083488.1, forward strand.
TATACTAATACGTAACAACGTATAACGTTATATCCTATTACGTACTAACGTATAACGTTATATTCTATTACGTACTAACGTGTAACGTTATATAGTATTACCTAATGACGTATAACGTTATATACTATTACGTACTAACGTATAACGTTATATCCTATTACGTAATATCGTATAACTATATATACTATTACGTACTACCGAATAACGTTATATACTATTACGTACTATCGTATAACGTTATATACTATTACGTACTATCGTATAACGTTATATACTATTACGTACTAACGTATAACGTTATATACTATTACGTAATGACGTATAACGTTATATACTATTATGTAATGACGTATAACGTTATTGAGTATTACCTTATAACGTATAACGTTAAATCCTATTACGTACTAACGTATAACGTTATTATCTAATACGTACTAACGTGTAACGTTATATAGTACTTCCTGATGCCGTATAACGTTATATACTATTACGTACTAACGTATAACGTTATAAACTAATACGTAATGACGTATAACGTTATATACTATTACGTACTAACGTATAACGTTATAAACTAATACGTTCTAACATATAACGTTATATACTATTACGTGGTAACGTATAACGTTATATACTATTACGTAATGACGTATAACGTTATATACTATTATGTAATGACGTAAAACGTTATTGAGTATTACCTTATAACGTATAACGTTATATCCTATTACGTACTAACGTATAACGTTATTATCTAATACGTGCTATCGTGTAACGTTATATAGTATTACCTGATGCCGTATAACGTTATATCCTATTACGTACTAACGTATAACGTTATATACTATTACGTAATGACGTATAACGTTATATACTATTATGTAATGACGTATAACGTTATTGAGTATTACCTTATAACGTATAACGTTATATCCTATTACGTACTAACGTATAACGTTATTATCTAATACGTGCTATCGTGTAACGTTATATAGTATTACCTGATGACGTATAACGTTATATACAATTACGTACTAACGTATAACGTTATAAACTAATACGTAATATCGTATAACGTTATATACTAATACGTAATATCGTATAACGTTTTATACTATTACGTAATAACGTATAACGTTATACAGTATTACGTAAAGACGTATAACGTTATATCCTATTACGTACTAACGTATAACGTTATTATCTAATACGTACTATCGTGTAACGTTATATAGTATTACCTGATGCCTTATAACGTTATATACTATTACGTAACAACGTATAACGTTATATCCTATTACGTACTAACGTATAACGTTATATTCTATTACGTACTAACGTGTAACGTTATATAGTATTACCTAAGGACGTATAACGTTATATACTATTACGTACTAACGTATAACGTTATATCCTATTACGTAATATCGTATAACGATATATACTATTACGTACTACCGTATAACGTTATATACTATTACGTACTATCGTATAACGTTATATACTATTACGTACTATCGTATAACGTTATATACTATTACGTACTAACGTATAACGTTATATACTATTACGTAATGACGTATAACGTTATATACTATTACGTAATAACGTATAACGTTATACAGTATTACGTAAAGACGTATAACGTTATATCCTATTACGTACTAACGTATAACGTTATTATCTAATACGTACTATCGTGTAACGTTATATAGTATTACCTGATGCCGTATAACGTTATATACTATTACGTACTAACGTATAACGTTATAAACTAATACGTACTAACATATAACGTTATATACTATTACGTGCTAACGTATAACGTTATATACTATTACGTGCTATCGTGTAACGTTATATAGTATTACCTGATGACGTATAACGTTATATACAATTACGTACTAACGTATAACGTTATATACTATTACGTAATGACGTATAACGTTATATACTATTATGTAATGACGTATAACCTTATTGAGTATTACCTTATAACGTATAACGTTATAACCTATTACGTACTAACGTATAACGTTATACACTATTACGTACTAACGTGTAACGTTATATACTATTACGTACTAACGTATAACGTTATACACTATTACGTAAAGACGTATAACGTTATATACTAATACGTAATAACGTATAACGTTATATACTATCACGTACTAACGTATAACGTTATATACTATTACGTAATGACGTATAACGTTATATACTATTATGTAATGACGTATAACCTTATTGAGTATTACCTTATAACGTATAACGTTATAACCTATTACGTACTAACGTATAACGTTATACACTATTACGTACTAACGTGTAACGTAATATACTATTACGTACTAACGTAGAACGTTATAAACTAATACGTAATGACGTATAACGATATATACTATTACGTAATAACGTGTAACGTTATATACTAATACGTAATATCGTATAACGTTATATACTAATACGTAATATCGTATATCGTTATATACTATTACGTACTAACGTATAACGTTATGTAGTATTACGTACCAACGTATAACGTTACATTCTATTACGTACTAACGTGTAACGTTATATAGTATTACCTAATGACGTATAATATTATATACTATTACGTACTAACGTATAACGTTATATCCTATTACGTAATATCGTATAACGATATATACTATTACGTACTACCGTATAACGTTATATAATATTACGTACTATCGTATAACGTTATATACTATTACGTAATATCGTATAACGTTATATACTATTACGTACTAACGTATAACGTTATATACTATTACGTAATGACGTATAACGTTATATACTATTATGTAATGACGTATAACGTTATTGAGTATTACCTTATAACGTATAACGTTATATCCTATTACGTACTAACGTATAACGTTATTATCTAATACGTACTAACGTGTAACGTTATATAGTATTACCTGATGCCGTATAACGTTATATACTATTACGTACTAACGTATAACGTTATAAACTAATACGTAACGACGTATAACGTTATATACTATTACGTACTAACGTATAACGTTATAAGCTAATACGTACTAACATATAACGTTATATACTATTACGTGCTAACGTATAACGTTATATACTATTACGTGCTAACGTGTAACGTTATATAGTATTACCTGATTACGTATAACGTTATATACAATTACGTACTAACGTATAACGTTATATTCCATTACGTACTAACATGTAACGTTATATAGTATTACCTGATGACGTATAACGTTATATAGTAATACGTAATGACGTATAACGATATATATTATTACGTAATAACGTATAACGCTTTATACTATTACGTACTAACGTAGAACGTTTTAAACTAATACGTAATGACGTATAACGATATATACTATTACGTACTAACGTATAACGTTATAAACTAATACGTAATGACGTATAACGTTATATACTATTACGTACTAACGTATAACGTTATAAACTAATACGTAATATCGTATAACGTTATATACTAATACGTAATATCGTATAACGTTATATACTATTACGTACTAACGTATAACGTTATACACTATTACGTAAAGACGTATATCGTTATATACTAATACGTAATAACGTATAACGTTATATACTATTACGTACTAACGTATAACGTTATATACTATTACGTAATGACGTATAACGTTATATACTATTATGTAATGACGTATAACGTTATATACTATTACGTACTAACGTATAACGTTATATAATATTACGTAATGACGTATAACGTTATATACTATTATGTAATGACGTATAACGTTATTGAGTATTACCTTATAACGTATAACGTTATAACCTATTACGTACTAACGTATAACGTTATATTCCATTACGTACTAACGTGTAACGTTATATACTATTACGTACTAACGTGTAACGTTATATAGTATTACCTGATGTCGTATAACGTTATATACTATTACGTACTAACGTATAACGTTATGTACTATTACGTACTAACGTATAACGTTATATTCTATTACGTACTAACGTGTAACGTTATATAGTATTACCTTATGACGTATAACGTTATATAGTAATACGTAATGACGTATAACGTTATATAGTATTACGTAATAACGTATAACGCTATATACTATTACGTAATGACGTATAACGTTATGTACTATTACGTACTAACGTATAACGTTATATACTATTACGTAATGACGTATAACGTTATGTACTATTATGTAATGACGTATAACGTTATATACTATTACGTAATAACGTATAACGTTATATAATATTACGTAATGACGTATAACGTTATATACTATTACGTACTAACGTATAACGTTATATACTATTATGTAATGACGTATAACGTTATATACTATTACGTACTAACGTATAACGTTATATACTAGTACGTAATGACGTATAACGTTATATACTAATACGTAACAACGTATAACGTTATATCCTATTACGTACTAACGTATAACGTGATATTCTATTACGTACTAACGTGTAACGTTATATAGTATTACCTGATGACGTATAACTTTATATACTATTACGTACTAACGTATAACGTTATGTACTATTACGTACTAACGTATAACGTTATATTCTATTACGTACTAACGTGTAACGTTACATAGTATTACCTGATGACGTATAACGTTATATAGTAATACGTAATGACGTATAACGTTATATATTATTACGTAATAACGTATAACGCTATATACTGTTACGTACTAACGTAGAACGTTATAAGCTAATACGTAATGACGTATAACGATATATACTATTACGTAATAACGTGTAACGTTATATACTAATACGTAATATCGTATAACGTTATATACTAATACGTAATGACGTATAACGATATATATTATTACGTAATAACGTATAACGCTTTATACTATTACGTACTAACGTAGAACGTTATATACTATTATGTAATGACGTATAACGTTATTGAGTATTACCTTATAACGTATAACGTTATAACCTATTACGTACTAACGTATAACGTTATATTCCATTACGTACTAACGTGTAACGTTATATACTATTACGTACTAACGTGTAACGTTATATACTATTACGTACTAACGTGTAACGTTATATAGTATTACCTGATGTCGTATAACGTTATATACTATTACGTACTAACGTATAACGTTATAAACTAATACGTAATATCGTATAACGTTATATACTAATACGTAATATCGTATAACGTTATATACTATTACGTACTAACGTATAACGTTATACACTATTACGTAAAGACGTATATCGTTATATACTAATACGTAATAACGTATAACGTTATATACTATTACGTACTAACGTATAACGTTATATACTATTACGTAATGACGTATAACGTTATATACTATTATGTAATGACGTATAACGTTATATACTATTACGTACTAACGTATAACGTTGTATAATATTACGTAATGACGTATAACGTTATATACTATTATGTAATGACGTATAACGTTATTGAGTATTACCTTATAACGTATAACGTTATAACCTATTACGTACTAACGTATAACGTTATATTCCATTACGTACTAACGTGTAACGTTATATACTATTACGTACTAACGTGTAACGTTATATAGTATTACCTGATGTCGTATAACGTTATATACTATTACGTACTAACGTATAACGTTATATAATATTACGTGCTAACGTGTAACATTATATACTATTACGTACTAACGTATAACGTTATTTACTAGTACGTAATGACGTATAACGTTATATACTAATACGTAACAACGTATAACGTTATATCCTATTACGTACTAACGTATAACGTTATATTCTATTACGTACTAACGTGTAACGTTATATAGTATTACCTGATGACGTATAACGTTATATACTATTACGTACTAACGTATAACGTTATGTACTATTGCGTACTAACGTATAACGTTATATTCTATTACGTACTAACGTGTAACGTTATATAGTATTACCTTATAACGTATAACGTTATATAGTAATACGTAATGACGTATAACGTTATATAATATTACGTAATAACGTATAACGCTATATACTATTACGTACTAACGTAGAACATTATAAACTAATACGTAATGACGTACAACGATATATACTATTAAGTACTAACGTATAACGTTATACACTATTACGTAAAGACGTATAACGTTATATACTAATGCGTAATAACGTATAACGTTATGTACTATTATGTAATGACGTATAACGTTATATACTATTACGTACTAACGTATAACGTTATATAATATTACGTAATGACGTATAACGTTATATACTATTATGTAATGACGTATAACGTTATTGAGTATTACCTTATAACGTATAACGTTATAACCTATTACGTACTAACGTATAACGTTATATTCTATTACGTACTAACGTGTAACGTTATATACTATTACGTACTAACGTATAACGTTATATACTATTACGTAATGATGTATAACGTTATGTACTATTATGTAATGACGTATAACGTTATATACTATTACGTACTAACGTATAACGTTATATAATATTACGTAATGACGTATAACGTTATATACTATTATGTAATGACGTTAAACGTTATTGAGTATTACCTTATAACGTATAACGTTATAACCTATTACGTACTAACGTATAACGTTATATTCTATTACGTACTAACGTGTAACGTTATATACTATTACGTACTAACGTGTAACGTTATATAGTATTACCTGATGTCGTATAACGTTATATACTATTACGTACTAACGTATAACGTTATATAATATTACGTGCTAACGTGTCACATTACATACTATTACGTACTAACGTATAACGTTATATACTAGTACGTAATGACGTATAACGTTATATACTAATACGTAACAACGTATAACGTTATATCCTATTACGTACTAACGTATAACGTGATATTCTATTACGTACTAACGTGTAACGTTATATAGTATTACCTGATGACGTATAACGTTATATACTATTACGTACTAACGTATAACGTTATATTCTATTACGTACTAACGTGTAACGTTGTATAGTATTACCTGATGACCTATAACGTTATATAGTAATACGTAATGACGTATAACGTTATATATTATTACGTAATAACGTATAACGCTATATACTGCTACGTACTAACGTAGAACGTTATAAGCTAATACGTAATGACGTATAACGATATATACTATTACGTAATAACGTGTAACGTTATATACTAATACGTAATATCGTATAACGTTATATACTAATACGTAATATCGTATAACGTTATATACTATTACGTACTAACGTATAACGTTATGTACTATTACGTAATGACGTATAACGTTATATACTATTATGTAATGACGTATAACGTTATATACTATTACGTACTAACGTAGAACAATATAAACTAATACGTAATTACATACAACGATATATACTATTACGTACTAACGTATAACGTTATACACTATTACGTAAAGACGTATAACGTTATATACTAATGCGTAATAACGTATAACGTTATATACTATTACGTACTAACGTATAACGTTATATACTATTACGTAATGACGTATAACGTTATATACTATTATGTAATGACGTATAACGTTATATACTATTACGTACTAACGTATAACGTTATATAATATTACGTAATGACGTATAACGTTATATACTATTACGTACTAACGTATAACGTTATATACTATTATGTAATGACGTATAACGTTATTGAGTATTATCTTATAACGTATAACGTTATATCCTATTACGTACTAACGTACACCGTTATTATCTAATACGTACTAACGTGTAACGTTATATAGTATTACCTGATGCCGTATAACGTTATATACTATTACGTACTAACGTATAACGTTATAAACTAATACGTAATGACGTATAACGTTATATACTATTACGTACTAACATATAACGTTATAAACTAATACGAACTAACGTATAACGGTATATACTATTACGTGCTAACGTATAACGTTATATACTATTACGTGCTAACGTGTAACGTTATATACTATTACGTACTAACGTATAACGTTATATACTAGTACGTAATGACGTATAACGTTATATACTCTTACGTACTAACGTGTAACGTTGTATAGTATTACCTGATGACCTATAACGTTATATAGTAATACGTAATGACGTATAACGTTATATATTATTACGTAATAACGTATAACGCTATATACTATTACGTACCAACGTAGAACGTTATAAGCTAATACGTAATGACGTATAACGATATATACTATTACGTAATAACGTGTAACGTTATATACTAATACGTAATATCGTATAACGTTATATACTAATACGTAATATCGTATAACGTTATATACTATTACGTACTAACGTATAACGTTATGTACTATTACGTAATGACGTATAACGTTATATACTATTATGTAATGACGTATAACGTTATATACTATTGCGTACTAACGTATAACGTTATATAATATTACGTAAAGACGTATAACGTTATATACTATTATGTAATGACGTATAACGTTATTGAGTATTACCTTATAACGTATAACGTTATAACCTATTACGTACTAACGTATAACGTTATATACTATTATGTAATGACGTATAACGTTATTGAGTATTATCTTATAACGTATAACGTTATATCGTATTACGTACTAATGTATAACGTTATTATCTAATACGTACTAACGTGTAACGTTATATAGTATTACCTGATGCCGTAGAACGTTATATACTATTACGTACTAACGTATAACGTTATAAACTAATACGTAATGACGTATAACGTTATATACTATTACGTACTAACATATAACGTTATAAACTAATACGAACTAACGTATAACGGTATATACTATTATGTGCTAACGTACAACGTTATATACTATTACGTGCTAACGTGTAACGTTATATACTATTACGTACTAACGTATAACGTTATATACTAGTACGTAATGACGTATAACGTTATATACTAATACGTAACAACGTATAACGTTATATACTAATACGTAATGACGTATAACGTTATATACTATTACGTACTAACGTATAACGTTATAATCTAATACGTAATGACGTATAACGTTATATACTATTACGTACTAACGTATAACGTTATAAACTAATACGTAATATCGTATAACGTTATATACTAATACGTAACAACGTATAACGTTATATCCTATTACGTACTAACGTATAACGTGATATTCTATTACGTACTAACGTGTAACGTTATATAGTATTACCTGATGACGTATAACGTTATATTCTATTACGTACTAACGTATAACGTTATGTACTATTACGTACTAACGTATAACGTTATATTCTATTACGTACTAACGTGTAACGTTATATAGTATTACCTGATGACGTATAACGTTATATAGTAATACGTAATGACGTATAACGTTATATACTATTATGTAATGACGTATAACGTTATATACTATTACGTACTAACGTATAACGTTATATAATATTACGTAATGACGTATAACGTTATATACTATTATGTAATGACGTATAACGTTATTGAGTATTACCTTATAACGTATAACGTTATAACCTATTACGTACTAACGTATAACGTTATATTCCATTACGTACTAACGTGTAACGTTATATACTATTACGTACTAACGTGTAACGTTATATAGTATTACCTGATGTCGTATAACGTTATATACTATTACGTACTAACGTATAACGTTATATTCTATTACATACTAACGTGTAACGTTATATAGTATTACCTGATGACGTATAACGTTATATACTATTACGTACTAACGTATAACGTTATGTACTATTACGTACTAACGTTTAACGTTATATTCTATTACGTACTAACGTGTAACGTTATATAGTATTACCTTATGACGTATAACGTTATATAGTAATACGTAATGACGTATAACGTTATATAATATTACGTAATAACTTATAACGATATATACTATTACGTACTAACGTAGAACATTATAAACTAATACGTAATGACGAACAACGATATATACTATTAAGTACTAACGTATAACGTTATACACTATTACGTAAAGACGTATAACGTTATATACTAATGCGTAATAAAGTATAACGTTATATACTATTACGTACTAACGTATAACGTTATATACTATTACGTAATGACGTATAACGTTATGTACTATTATGTAATGACGTATAACGTTATATACTATTACGTACTAACGTATAACGTTATATAATATTACGTAATGACGTATAACGTTATATACTATTATGTAATGACGTATAACGTTATTGAGTATTACCTTATAACGTATATCGTTATAACCTATTACGTACTAACGTATAACGTCATATTCTATTACGTACTAACGTGTAACGTTATATACTATTACGTACTAACGTGTAACGTTATATAGTATTACCTGATGTCGTATAACGTTATATACTATTACGTACTAACGTATAACGTTATATAATATTACGTGCTAACGTGTCACATTATATACTATTACGTACTAACGTATAACGTTATATACTAGTACGTAATGACGTATAACGTTATATACTAATACGTAAAAACGTATAACGTTATATCCTATTACGTACTAACGTATAACGTGATATTCTATTACGTACTAACGTGTAACGTTATATAGTATTACCTGATGACGTATAACGTTATATACTATTACGTACTAACGTATAACGTTATGTACTATTACGTACTAACGTATAACGTTATATTCTATTACGTACTAACGTGTAACGTTATATAGTATTACCTGATGACGTATAACGTTATATAGTAATACGTAATGACGTATAACGTTATATATTATTACGTAATAACGTATAACGCTATATACTATTACGTACTAACGTAGAACAATATAAACTAATACGTAATTACGTACAACGATATATACTATTACGTACTAACGTATAACGTTATACACTATTACGTAAAGACGTATAACGTTATATACTAATGCGTAATAACGTATAACGTTATATACTATTACGTACTAACGTATAACGTTATATACTATTACGTAATGACGTATAACGTTATATACTATTATGTAATGACGTATAACGTTATATACTATTACGTACTAACGTATAACGTTATATAATATTACGTAATGACGTATAACGTTATATACTATTACGTACTAACGTATAACGTTATATACTATTATGTAATGACGTATAACGTTATTGAGTATTATCTTATAACGTATAACGTTATATCCTATTACGTACTAACGTATACCGTTATTATCTAATACGTACTAACGTGTAACGTTATATAGTATTACTTGATGCCGTATAACGTTATATACTATTACGTACTAACGTATAACGTTATAAACCAATACGTAATGACGTATAACGTTATATACTATTACGTACTAACATATAACGTTATAAACTAATACGAACTAACGTAAAACGGTATATACTATTACGTGCTAACGTATAACGTTATATACTATTACGTGCTAACGTGTAACGTTATATACTATTACGTACTAACGTATAACGTTATATACTAGTACGTAATGACGTATAACGTTATATACTCTTACGTACTAACGTGTAACGTTGTATAGTATTACCTGATGACCTATAACGTTATATAGTAATACGTAATGACGTATAACGTTATATATTATTACGTAATAACGTATAACGCTATATACTGTTACGTACTAACGTAGAACGTTATAAGCTAATACGTAATGACGTATAACGATATATACCATTACGTAATAACGTGTAACGTTATATACTAATACGTAATATCGTATAACGTTATATACTAATACGTAATATCGTATAACGTTATATACTATTACGTACTAACGTATAACGTTATATCCTATTACGTAATATCGTATAACGATATATACTATTACGTACTACCGTATAACGTTATATACTATTACGTACTATCGTATAACGTTATATACTATTACGTACTATCGTATAACGTTATATACTATTACGTACTAACGTATAACGTTATATACTATTACGTACTAACGTATAACGTTATATACTATTACGTAATGACATATAACGTTATATACTATTATGTAATGACGTATAACGTTATTGAGTATTACCTTATAACGTATAACGTTATATCCTATTACGTACTAACGTATAACGTTATTATCTAATACGTACTAACGTGTAACGTTATATAGTATTACCTGATGCCGTATAACGTTATATACTATTACGTACTAACGTATAACGTTATAAACTAATACGTACTGACGTATAACGTTATATACTAATACGTACTAACGTATAACGTTATAAACTAATACGTACTAACATATAACGTTATATACTATTACGTGCTAACGTATAACGTTATATACTATTACGTGCTAACGTGTAACGTTATATAGTATTACCTGATGACGTATAACGTTATATACAATTACGTACTAACGTATAACGTTATATTCTATTACGTACTAACGTGTAACGTTATATAGTATTACCTGATGACGTATAACGTTATATAGTAATACGTAATGACGTATAACGTTATATATTATTACGTAATAACGTATAACGCTTTATACTGTTACGTACTACCGTAGAACGTTATAAACTAATACGTAATGACGTATAACAATATATACTATTACGTACTAACGTATAACGTTATAAACTAATACGTAATGACGTATAACGTTATATACTATTACGTACTAACGTATAACGTTATAAACTAATACGTAATATCGTATAACGTTATATACTAATACGTAATATCGTATAACGTTATATAATATTACGTACTAACGTATAACGTTATACACTATTACGTAAAGACGTACAACGTTATATACTAATACGTAATAACGTATAACGTTATATACTATTACGTACTAACGTATAACGTTATATACTATTACGTAATGACGTATAACGTTATATACTATTATGTCATGACGTATAACGTTATTGAGTATTACCTTATAACGTATAACGTTATAACCTATTACGTACTAACGTATAACGTTATACACTATTACGTACTAACGTGTAACGTTATATACTATTACGTACTAACGTGTAACGTTATATAGTATTACCTGATGTCGTATAACGTTATATACTATTACGTACTAACGTATAACGTTATGTAATATTACGTACTAACGTATAACGTTATATACTATTACGTACTAACGTGTAACGTTATATAGTATTACGTAATGACGTATAGCGTCATATCCTATTATGTACTAACGTATAACGTTATATATTATTACGTACTAACGTGTAACGTTATAAACTAATACGTAATGACGTATAACGTTATATACAAATACGTAATAACGTATATCGTTATACACTATTACGTACTAACCTGTAACGTTATATAGTATTACCTGATGTCGTATAACGTTATATACTATTACGTACTAACGCATACCGTTATGTACTATTACGTACTAACGTATAACGTTATATACTCTTACGTACTAACGTGTAACGTTATATAGTATTACCTGATGACGTATAACGTTATATAGTAATACGTAATGACGTATAACGTTATATATTATTACGTAATAACGTATAACGCTATATACTATTACGTACTAACGTAGAACGTTATAAACTAATACGTAATGACGTATAACGATATATACTATTACGTAATAACGTGTAACGTTATATACTAATACGTAATATCGTATAACGTTATATACTAATACGTAATATCGTATAACGTTATATACTATTACGTACTAACGTATAACGTTATGTACTATTACGTACTAACGTATAACGTTATATTCTATTACGTACTAACGTGTAACGTTATATAGTATTACCTGATGACGTATAACGTTATATAGTAATACGTAATGACGTATAACGTTATATATTATTACTTAATAACGTATAACGCTTTATACTGTTACGTACTACCGTAGAACGTTATAAACTAATACGTAATGACGTATAACAAGATATACTATTACGTACTAACGTATAACGTTATAAACTAATACGTAATGACGTATAACGTTATATACTATTACGTACTAACGTATAACGTTATAAACTAATACGTAATATCGTACAACGTTATATACTAATACGTAATATCGTATAACGTTATATAATATTACGTACTAACGTATAACGTTATACACTATTACGTAAAGACGTACAACGTTATATACTACTACGTAATAACGTATAACGTTATATACTATTACGTACTAACGTATAACGTTATATAGTATTACGTATTGACGTATAGCGTCATATCCTATTACGTACTAACGTATAACGTTATATATTATTACGTACTAACGTGTAACGTTATAAACTAATACGTAATGACGTATAACGTTATATACAAATACGTAATAACGTATATCGTTATACACTATTACGTACTAACATGTAACGTTATATAGTATTACCTGATGTCGTATAACGTTATATACTATTACGTACTAACGCATAACGTTATGTACTATTACGTACTAACGTGTAACGTTATATAGTATTACGTATTGACGTATAGCGTCATATCCTATTACGTACTAACGTATAACGTTATATATTGTTACGTACTAACGTGTAACGTTATAAACTAATACGTAATGACGTATAACGTTATATACAAATACGTAATAACGTATATCGTTGTACACTATTACGTACTAACGTGTAACGTTATATAGTATTACCTGATGTCGTATAACGTTATATACTATTACGTACTAACGTGTAACGTTATATAGTATTACCTGATGTCGTATAACGTTATATACTATTACGTACTAACGTATAACGTTATGTACTATTACGTACTAACGTATAACGTTATATACTCTTACGTACTAACGTGTAACGTTATATAGTATTACGTATTGACGTATAGCGTCATATCCTATTACGTACTAACGTATAACGTTATATATTATTACGTACTAACGTGTAACGTTATAAACTAATACGTAATGACGTATAACGTTATATACAAATACGTAATAACGTATATCGTTATACACTATTACGTACTAACGTGTAACGTTATATAGTATTACCTGATGTCGTATAACGTTATATACTATTACGTACTAACGCATAACGTTATGTACTATTACGTACTAACGTATAACGTTATATACTCTTACGTACTAACGTGTAACGTTATATAGTATTACCTGATGACGTATAACGTTATATAGTAATACGTAATGACGTATAACGTTATATATTATTACGTAATAACGTATAACGCTATATACTATTACGTACTAACGTAGAACGTTATAAACTAATACGTAATGACGTATAACGATATATACTATTACGTAATAACGTGTAACGTTATATACTAATACGTAATATCGTAAAACGTTATATACTAATACGTAATATCGTATAACGTTATATACTATTACGTACTAACGTATAACGTTATGTACTATTACGTACTAACGTATAACGTTATATTCTATTACGTACTAACGTGTAACGTTATATAGTATTACCTAATGACGTATAACGTTATATACTATTACGTACTAACGTATAGCGTTATAAACTAATACGTACTGACGTATAACGTTATATACTATTACGCACTAACGTATAACGTTATAAACTAATACGTACTAACATATAACGTTATATACTATTACGTGCTAACGTATAACGTTATATACTATTACGTGCTAACGTGTAACGTTATATAGTATTACCTGATGACGTATAACGTTATATACAATTACGTACTAACGTATAACGTTATATTCTATTACGTACTAACGTGTAATGTTATATAGTATTACCTGATGACGTATAACGTTATATAGTAATACGTAATGACGTATAACGTTATATATTATTACGTAAAAACGTATAACGCTTTATACTGTTACGTACTACCGTAGAACGTTATAAACTAATACGTAATGACGTATAACAATATATACTATTACGTACTAACGTATAACGTTATAAACTAATACGTAATGACGTATAACGTTATATACTATTACGTACTAACGTATAACGTTATAAACTAATACGTAATATCGTATAACGTTATATACTAATACGCAATATCGTATAACGTTATATAATATTACGTACTAACGTATAACGTTATACACTATTACGTAAAGACGTACAACGTTATATACTAATACGTAATAACGTATAACGTTATATACTATTACGTACTAACGTATAACGTTATATACTATTACGTAATGACGTATAACGTTATATACTATTATGTAATGACGTATAACGTTATTGAGTATTACCTTATAACGTATAACGTTATAACCTATTACGTACTAACGTATAACGTTATACACTATTACGTACTAACGTGTAACGTTATATACTATTACGTAGTAACGTGTAACGTTATATAGTATTACCTGATGTCGTATAACGTTATATACTATTACGTACTAACGTATAACGTTATGTACTATTACGTACTAACGTATAACGTTATATACTATTACGTACTAACGTGTAACGTTATATAGTATTACGTAATGACGTATAGCGTCATATCCTATTACGTACTAACGTATAACGTTATATATTATTACGTACTAACGTGTAACGTTATAAACTAATACGTAATGACGTATAACGTTATATACAAATACGTAATAACGTATATCGTTATACACTATTACGTACTAACGTGTAACGTTATATAGTATTACCTGATGTCGTATAACGTTATATACTATTACGTACTAACGCATAACGTTATGTACTATTACGTACTAACGTATAACGTTATATACTCTTACGTACTAACGTGTAACGTTATATAGTATTACCTGATGACGTATAACGTTATATAGTAATACGTAATGACGTATAACGTTATATATTATTACGTAATAACGTATAACGCTATATACTATTACGTACTAACGTAGAACGTTATAAACTAATACGTAATGACGTATAACGATATATACTATTACGTACTAACGTATAACGTTATAAACTAATACGTAATGACGTATAACGTTATATACTATTACGTACTAACGTATAACGTTATAAACTAATACGTAATATCGTATAACGTTATATACTAATACGCAATATCGTATAACGTTATATAATATTACGTACTAACGTATAACGTTATACACTATTACGTAAAGACGTACAACGTTATATACTATTACGTACTATCGTATAACGTTATATACTATTACGTACTAACGTATAACGTTATATACTATTACGTAATGACGTATAACGTTATATACTATTATGTAATGACGTATAACGTTATTGAGTATTACCTTATAACGTATAACGTTATATCCTATTACGCACTAACGTATAACGTTATTATCTAATACGTACTAACGTGTAACGTTATATAGTATTACCTGATGCCGTATAACGTTATATACTATTACGTACTAACGTATAACGTTATAAACTAATACGTAATGACGTATAACGTTATATACTACTACGTACTAACGTATAACGTTATAACCTAATACATACTAACATACACCCTTGGACAAAAAGATAGCACATGTGTGCTATCATTAATTTCTCATAGATAGAGTCCGAATTTCCCAAGTTTGACGAATGGCATATAAACAGTACCTTGTAGTAATAAGGTATATGAGCTTGAAACTGTATCTTCGCTATTCCTCTTGTATTTATCAACAATGATTGTGAAATCCGGTCGGCGAAATGATAGCACACCAAGCATTTTGTTTCCATTCCTTAGTATTTCTGTGTATTCTGAGTGGTGTAGACGTAGTGAAAAGTAGAAGAATTTCATTAGAAACCTTACAAATTTCGATTCAAACAATGGGACGTGGAAAACAGCTAAATAGTGAAGAGATTCAAACAGTTTTGAAATTAAAGAAAGAAAACTTTACTATTTCTAAAATTGCAAAAGTTCTCAGTAGAAGTCGGAAAGTCATTTATAATTTACTGAAAGATGTAAATAATTATGGAACAAAAAAAAGCAGTGGGAGACCTTCCGCGATTAGTACTCGTGAAAAACGTGCAATTTTACGTGCCGCGTCAAATTCGCTTCTCACGTCACGTGAAATTGCAGAAAAAGTTGGCGTAAAAACTAATCCTCGGAATGTCAGACGTGTACTACAACAATCCGCGCACATAAAGCGGATGAAATTAAAACGAAGACCAGCTCTAAAGCAGATTCACAAGGAGCATCGATTATATTTTGCAAAAGAACATATACGGTGGAACAAGAAGTGGAGGAAAGTTATATTTACAGATAAAAAAAGATTTAATTTAGATGGCCCAGATGGATTCAATTTTTACTATCATGATGTAAGAAAAAAAAAATTGTCACAAATACGGCGTCAAATGGGTGGAGGTAGCATTATGCTTTGGGCAGGTATTGGGTATAACGGAAAGACTGATTTAATATCAATTCGCAGCAAGATGAATGCTATAACCTATCGTAATTTGATACAAAATCAAATTGCAAAGTACGCAACACATATTGCGAGACAAGATTTTATTTTTCAGCAAGATAATGCTGCAGTTCACACCGCTAAGGTTGTGAAAGAATATTTTTCAACAGAAAATATTGCAGTTTTGGACTGGCCTGCATGCTCCCCCGATTTAAACATAATCGAAAACTGTTGGAGTAAATTAAGCAATGCCGTTTATAGAGAAAATAGGCAATTTGAAAGTATTAATCAGTTAAAAAAGTGCCTTGAAGAGGAATGGAGAAATATATCGCTGGATTATATTAGAAAACTATATCGTTCTTTGCCGAAACGAATGCTGGAGGTGGTGGAGAATAAGGGAGGATCCACACATTATTAAATTTTAAAAGGTTTTTTATTTTTGTACAATTTAGTAGATAATAAACACTACAACTTTTGAAAGTGTGCTATCATTTCGCCGACCGGATTTCACAATCATTGTTGATAAATACAAGAGGAATAGCGAAGATACAGTTTCAAGCTCATATACCTTATTACTACAAGGTACTGTTTATATGCCATTCGTCAAACTTGGGAAATTCGGACTCTATCTATGAGAAATTAATGATAGCACACATGTGCTATCTTTTTGTCCAAGGGTGTATAACGTTATATACTATTACGTGCTAACGTATAACGTTATATACTATTATGTGCTAACGTGTACCGTTATATAGTATTACCTGATGACGTATAACGTTATATACAATTACGTACTAACGTATAACGTTATAAACTAATACGTAATATCGTATAACGTTATATACTAATACGTAATATCGTATAACGTTATATACTATTACGTACTGACGTATAACGTTATACACTATTACGTAAAGACGTATAACGTTATATACTAATACGTAATAACGTATAACGTTATATACTATTACGTACTAACGTATAACGTTATATACTATTACGTAATGACGTATAACGTTATATACTATTATGTAATGACGTATAACCTTATTGAGTATTACCTTATAACGTATAACGTTATAACCTATTACGTACTAACGTATAACGTTATACACTATTACGTACTAACGTGTAACGTTATATACTATTACGTACTAACGTAGAACGTTATAAAATAATACGTAATGACGTATAACGATATATACTATTACGAAATGACGTATAACGTTTTATACTATTACGTACTAACGTATAACGTTATATCCTATTACGTAATATCGTATAACGATATATACTATTACGTACTACCGTATAACGTTATATACTATTACGTACTATCGTATAACGTTATATACTATTACGTACTATCGTATAACGTTATATACTATTACGTACTAACGTATAACGTTATATACTATTACGTAATGACGTATAACGTTATATACTATTATGTAATGACGTATAACGTTATTGAGTATTACCTTATAACGTATAACGTTATACATATCCTATTACGTACTAACGTATAACGTTATTATCTAATACGTACTAACGTGTAACGTTATATAGTATTACCTGATGCCGTATAACGTTATATACTATTACGTACTAACGTATAACGTTATAAACTAATACGTAATGACGTATAACGTTATATACTATTACGTACTAACGTATAACGTTATAAACTAATACGTTCTAACATATAACGTTATATACTACTACGTGCTAACGTATAACGTTATATACTATTACGTAATGACGTATAACGTTATATACTATTATGTAATGACGTATAACGTTATTGAGTATTACCTTATAACGTATAACGTTATAACCTATTACGTACTAACGTATAACGTTATAAACTATTACGTACTAACGTGTAACGTTATATACTATTATGTACTAACGTGTAACGTTATATAGTATTACGTAATGACGTATAACGTCATATCCTATTACGTACTAACGTATAACGTTATAAACTAATACGTAATGGCGTATAACGTTATATACTATTACGTACTAACGTATAACGTTATAAACTAATACGTACTAACATATAACGTTATATACGATTACGTGCTAACGTATAACGTTATAAACTAATACGTAATGACGTATAACGTTATATACTATTACGTACTATCGTATAACGTTATATACTATTACGTACTAGCGTATAACGTTATATACTATTACGTAATGACGTATAACGTTATATACTATTACGTACTAACGTATAACGTTATATCCTATTACGTAATAACGTATATCGTTATACATTATTACCTACTAACGTGTAACGTTATATAGTATTACCTGATGTCGTATAACGTTATATACTATTACGTACTAACGCATAACGTTATGTACTATTACGCACTAACGTATAACGTTATATACTCTTACGTACTAACGTGTAACGTTATATAGTATTACCTGATGACGTATGACGTTATATAGTAATACGTAATGACGTATAACGTTATATATTATTACGTAATAACGTATAACGCTATATACTATTACGTACTAACGTAGAACGTTATAAACTAATACGTAATGACGTATAACGATATATACTATTACGTAATAACGTGTAACGTTATATACTAATACGTAATATCGTATAACGTTATATACTAATACGTAATATCGTATAACGTTATATACTATTACGTACTAACGTATAACGTTATGTACTATTACGTACTAACGTATAACGTTATATTCTATTACGTACTGACGTGTAACGTTATATAGTATTACCTAATGACGTATAACGTTATATACTATTACGTACTAAAGTATAACGTTATATCCTATTACGTAATATCGTATAACGATATATACTATTACGTACTAACGTATAACGTTATAAACTAATACGTAATGACGTATAACGTTATATACTATTACGTACTAACGTATAACGTTATAAACTAATACGTACTAACATATAACGTTATATACTATTACGTGCTAACATATAACGTTATAAACTATTACGTTCTAACGTGTAACGTTATATAGTATTACCTGATGACGTATAACGTTATATACAATTACGTACTAACGTATAACGTTATAAACTAATACGTAATATCGTATAACGTTATATACTAATACGTAATATCGTATAACGTTATATACTATTACGTACTGACGTATAACGTTATACACTATTACGTAAAGACGTATAACGTTATATACTAATACGTAATAACGTATAACGTTATATACTATTACGTACTAACGTATAACGTTATATACTATTACGTAATGACGTATAACGTTATATACTATTATGTAATGACGTATAACCTTATTGAGTATTACCTTATAACGTATAACGTTATAACCTATTACGTACTAACGTATAACGTTATACACTATTACGTACTAACGTGTAACGTTATATACTATTACGTACTAACGTAGAACGTTATAAAGTAATACGTAATGACGTATAACGATAGATACTATTACGAAATGACGTATAACGTTATATACTATTACGTACTAACGTATAACGTTATATCCTATTACGTAATATCGTATAACGACATATACTATTACGTACTACCGTATAACGTTATATACTATTACGTACTATCGTATAACGTTATATACTATTACGTACTATCGTATAACGTTATATACTATTACGTACTATCGTATAACGTTATATACTATTACGTACTAACGTATAACGTTATATACTATTACGTAATGACGTATAACGTTATATACTATTATGTTATGACGTATAACGTTATTGAGAACGTATAACGTTATATCCTATTACGTACTAACGTATAACGTTATTATCTAATACGTACTAACGTGTAACGTTATATACTATTACCTGATGCCGTATAACGTTATATACTATTACGTACTAACGTATAACGTTATAAACTAATACGTAATGACGTATAACGTTATATATTATTACGTACTAACGTATAACGTTATAAACTAATACGTACTAACATATAACGTTATATACTATTACGTAGTAACGTATAACGTTATATACTATTACGTAATGACGTATAACGTTATATACTATTATGTAATGACGTATAACGTTATTGAGTATTACCTTATAACGTATAACGTTATAACCTATTACGTACTAACGTATAACGTTATAAACTATTACGTACTAACGTGTAACGTTATATACTATTATGTACTAACGTGTAACGTTATATAGTATTACGTAATGACGTATAACGTTATAAACTAATACGTACTAACATATAACGTTATATACTATTACGTGCTAACGTATAACGTTATAAACTAATACGTAATGACGTATAACGTTATATACTATTACGTACTATCGTATAACGTTATATACTATTACGTACTAGCGTATAACGTTATTATCTAATACGTACTAACGTGTAACGTTATATAGTATTACCTGATGCCGTGTAACGTTATATACTATTACGTACTAACGTATAACGTTATAAACTAATACGTAATGACGTATAACGTTATATACTATTACGTATCAACGTATAACGTTATAAACTAATACGTACTAACATATAACGTTATATACTATTACGTGCTAACGTATAACGTTATATACTAATACGTGCTAACGTGTAACGTTATATAGTATTACCTGATGACGTATAACGTTATATACAATTACGTACTAACGTATAACGTTATAAACTAATACGTAATATCGTATAACGTTATATACTAATACGTAATATCGTATAACTTTATACACTATTACGTACTAACGTGTAACGTTATATACTATTACGTACTAACGTAGAACGTTATAAAATAATACGTAATGACGTATAACGATATATACTATTACGAAATGACGTATAACGTTATATACTATTACGTACTAACGTATAACGTTATATCCTATTACGTAATATCGTATAACGACATATACTATTACGTACTACCGTATAACGTTATATACTATTATGTAATGACGTATAACGTTATTGAGTATTACCTTATAACGTATAACGTTATATCCTATTACGTACTAACGTATAACGTTATTATCTAATACGTACTAACGTGTAACGTTATATAGTATTACCTGATGCCGTATAACGTTATATACTATTACGTACTTACGTATAACGTTATAAACTAATAGGTAATGACGTATAACGTTATATACTATAACCTACTAACGTATAACGTTATAAACTAATACGTTCTAACATATAACGTTATATACTACTACGTGCTAACGTATAACGTTATATACTATTACGTAATGACGTATAACGTTATATACTATTATGTAATGACGTATAACGTTATTGAGTATTACCTTATAACGTATAACGTTATAACCTATTACGTACTAACGTATAACGTTATAAACTATTACGTACTAACGTGTAACGTTATATACTATTATGTACTAACGTGTAACGTTATATAGTATTACGTAATGACGTATAACGTCATATCCTATTACGTACTAACGTATAACGTTATAAACTAATACGTAATGGCGTATAACGTTATATACTATTACGTACTAACGTATAACGTTATAAACTAATACGTACTAACATATAACGTTATATACGATTACGTGCTAACGTATAACGTTATAAACTAATACGTAATGACGTATAACGTTATATACTATTACGTACTATCGTATAACGTTATATACTATTACGTACTAGCGTATAACGTTATATACTATTACGTAATGACGTATAACGTTATATACTATTACGTACTAACGTATAACGTTATATCCTATTACGTAATAACGTATATCGTTATACATTATTACCTACTAACGTGTAACGTTATATAGTATTACCTGATGTCGTATAACGTTATATACTATTACGTACTAACGCATAACGTTATGTACTATTACGCACTAACGTATAACGTTATATACTCTTACGTACTAACGTGTAACGTTATATAGTATTACCTGATGACGTATGACGTTATATAGTAATACGTAATGACGTATAACGTTATATATTATTACGTAATAACGTATAACGCTATATACTATTACGTACTAACGTAGAACGTTATAAACTAATACGTAATGACGTATAACGATATATACTATTACGTAATAACGTGTAACGTTATATACTAATACGTAATATCGTATAACGTTATATACTAATACGTAATATCGTATAACGTTATATACTATTACGTACTAACGTATAACGTTATGTACTATTACGTACTAACGTATAACGTTATATTCTATTACGTACTGACGTGTAACGTTATATAGTATTACCTAATGACGTATAACGTTATATACTATTACGTACTAAAGTATAACGTTATATCCTATTACGTAATATCGTATAACGATATATACTATTACGTACTAACGTATAACGTTATAAACTAATACGTAATGACGTATAACGTTATATACTATTACGTACTAACGTATAACGTTATAAACTAATACGTACTAACATATAACGTTATATACTATTACGTGCTAACATATAACGTTATAAACTATTACGTTCTAACGTGTAACGTTATATAGTATTACCTGATGACGTATAACGTTATATACAATTACGTACTAACGTATAACGTTATAAACTAATACGTAATATCGTATAACGTTATATACTAATACGTAATATCGTATAACGTTATATACTATTACGTACTGACGTATAACGTTATACACTATTACGTAAAGACGTATAACGTTA
Source organism: Bombus pascuorum (assembly GCF_905332965.1). Lineage (NCBI taxonomy): Eukaryota > Metazoa > Arthropoda > Insecta > Hymenoptera > Apidae > Bombus > Bombus pascuorum. The sequence continues at coordinate 18,505,263 of NC_083488.1, forward strand.
TATACTAATACGTAATAACGTATAACGTTATATACTATTACGTACTAACGTATAACGTTATATACTATTACGTAATGACGTATAACGTTATATACTATTATGTAATGACGTATAACCTTATTGAGTATTACCTTATAACGTATAACGTTATAACCTATTACGTACTAACGTATAACGTTATACACTATTACGTACTAACGTGTAACGTTATATACTATTACGTACTAACGTAGAACGTTATAAAGTAATACGTAATGACGTATAACGATAGATACTATTACGAAATGACGTATAACGTTATATACTATTACGTACTAACGTATAACGTTATATCCTATTACGTAATATCGTATAACGACATATACTATTACGTACTACCGTATAACGTTATATACTATTACGTACTATCGTATAACGTTATATACTATTACGTACTATCGTATAACGTTATATACTATTACGTACTATCGTATAACGTTATATACTATTACGTACTAACGTATAACGTTATATACTATTACGTAATGACGTATAACGTTATATACTATTATGTTATGACGTATAACGTTATTGAGAACGTATAACGTTATATCCTATTACGTACTAACGTATAACGTTATTATCTAATACGTACTAACGTGTAACGTTATATACTATTACCTGATGCCGTATAACGTTATATACTATTACGTACTAACGTATAACGTTATAAACTAATACGTAATGACGTATAACGTTATATATTATTACGTACTAACGTATAACGTTATAAACTAATACGTACTAACATATAACGTTATATACTATTACGTAGTAACGTATAACGTTATATACTATTACGTAATGACGTATAACGTTATATACTATTATGTAATGACGTATAACGTTATTGAGTATTACCTTATAACGTATAACGTTATAACCTATTACGTACTAACGTATAACGTTATAAACTATTACGTACTAACGTGTAACGTTATATACTATTATGTACTAACGTGTAACGTTATATAGTATTACGTAATGACGTATAACGTTATAAACTAATACGTACTAACATATAACGTTATATACTATTACGTGCTAACGTATAACGTTATAAACTAATACGTAATGACGTATAACGTTATATACTATTACGTACTATCGTATAACGTTATATACTATTACGTACTAGCGTATAACGTTATTATCTAATACGTACTAACGTGTAACGTTATATAGTATTACCTGATGCCGTGTAACGTTATATACTATTACGTACTAACGTATAACGTTATAAACTAATACGTAATGACGTATAACGTTATATACTATTACGTATCAACGTATAACGTTATAAACTAATACGTACTAACATATAACGTTATATACTATTACGTGCTAACGTATAACGTTATATACTAATACGTGCTAACGTGTAACGTTATATAGTATTACCTGATGACGTATAACGTTATATACAATTACGTACTAACGTATAACGTTATAAACTAATACGTAATATCGTATAACGTTATATACTAATACGTAATATCGTATAACTTTATACACTATTACGTACTAACGTGTAACGTTATATACTATTACGTACTAACGTAGAACGTTATAAAATAATACGTAATGACGTATAACGATATATACTATTACGAAATGACGTATAACGTTATATACTATTACGTACTAACGTATAACGTTATATCCTATTACGTAATATCGTATAACGACATATACTATTACGTACTACCGTATAACGTTATATACTATTATGTAATGACGTATAACGTTATTGAGTATTACCTTATAACGTATAACGTTATATCCTATTACGTACTAACGTATAACGTTATTATCTAATACGTACTAACGTGTAACGTTATATAGTATTACCTGATGCCGTATAACGTTATATACTATTACGTACTTACGTATAACGTTATAAACTAATAGGTAATGACGTATAACGTTATATACTATAACCTACTAACGTATAACGTTATAAACTAATACGTACTAACATATAACGTTATATACTATTACGTGCTAACGTATAACGTTATATACTATTACGTAATGACGTATAACGTTATATACTATTATGTAATGACGTATAACGTTATTGAGTATTACCTTATAACGTATAACGTTATAACCTATTACGTACTAACGTATAACGTTATAAACTATTACGTACTAACGTGTAACGTTATATACTATTATGTACTAACGTGTAACGTTATATAGTATTACGTAATGACGTATATCGTCATATCCTATTACGTACTAACGTATAACGTTATAAACTAATACGTAATGACGTATAACGTTATATACTATTACGTACTAACGTATAACGTTATAAACTAATACGTACTAACATATAACGTTATATACTATTACGTGCTAACGTATAACGTTATAAACTAATACGTAATGACGCATAACGTTATATACTATTACGTACTATCGTATAACGTTATATACTATTACGTACTAACGTATAACGTTATATAATATTACGTAATGACGTATAACGTTATATACTATTACGTACTAACGTATAACGTTATATCCTATTACGTAATAACGTAGAACGTTATAAACTAATACGTAATGACGTATAACGATATATACTATTACGTAATGACGTATAACGTTATATACTATTACGTACTAACGTATAACGTTATATCCTATTACGTAATATCGTATAACGATATATACTATTACGTACTACCGTATAACGATATATACTATTTCCTACTATCGTATAACGTTATATACTATTACGTACTATCGTATAACGTTATATACTATTACGTACTAACGTATAACGTTATATACTATTACGTAATGACGTATAACGTTATATACTATTATGCAATGACGTATAACGTTATTGAGTATTACCTTATAACGTATAACGTTATATCCTATTACGTACTAACGTATAACGTTATTATCTAATACGTACTAACGTGTAACGTTATATAGTATTACCTCGTGCCGTATAACGTTATATACTATTACGTACTAACGTATAACGTTATAAACTAATACGTAATGACGTATAACGTTATATACTATTACGTACTAACGTATAACGTTATAAACTATTACGTACTAACGTGTAACGTTATATACTATTATGTACTAACGTGTAACGTTATATAGTATTACGTAATGACGTATAACGTCATATCCTATTACGTACTAACGTATAACGTTATAAACTAATACGTAATGACGTATAACGTTATATACTATTACGTACTATCGTATAACGTTATATACTATTACGAACTAACGTATAACGTTATAAACTAATACGTAATGACGTATAACGTTATATACTATTACGTACTAACGTATAACGTTATAAACTAATACGTACTAACATATAACGTTATATACTATTACGTGCTAACGTATAACGTTATAAACTAATACGTAATGACGTATAACGTTATATACTATTACGTACTATCGTACAACGTTATATACTATTACGTACTAACGTATAACGTTATATACTATTACGTAATGACGTATAACGTTATATACTATTACGTACTAACGTATAACGTTATATCCTATTACGTAATATCGTATAACGATATATACTATTACGTACTACCGTATAACGTTATATACTGTTACGTACTATCGTATAACGTTATATACTATTACGTACTAACGTGTAACGTTATAAACTAATACGTAATGACGTATAACGTTATATACAAATACGTAATAACGTATATCGTTATACAATATTACGTACTAACGTGTAACGTTATATAGTATTACATGATGTCGTATAACGTTATATACTATTACGTACTAACGCATAACGTTATGTACTATTACGTACTAACATATAACGTTATATACTAATACGTAATATCGTATAACGTTATATACTATGACGTATTAACGTATAACGTTATGTACTATTACGTACTAACGTATAACGTTATTATCTAATACGTACTAACGTGTTACGTTATATAGTATTACCTCGTGCCGTATAACGTTATATACTATTACGTACTAACATATAACGTTATATACTATTACGTGCTAACGTATAACGTTATATACTATTACGTACTAACGTATAACGTTATAAACTAATACGTACTAACATATAACGTTATATACTATTACGTGCTAACGTATAACGTTATAAACTAATACGTAATGACGCATAACGTTATATACTATTACGTACTATCGTATAACGTTATATACTATTACGTACTAACGTATAACGTTATATAATATTACGTAATGACGTATAACGTTATATACTATTACGTACTAACGTATAACGTTATATCCTATTACGTAATAACGTAGAACGTTATAAACTAATACGTAATGACGTATAACGATATATACTATTACGTAATGACGTATGACGTTATATACTATTACGTACTAACGTATAACGTTATATCCTATTACGTAATATCGTATAACGATATATACTATTACGTACTACCGTATAACGATATATACTATTTCGTACTATCGTATAACGTTATATACTATTACGTACTATCGTATAACGTTATATACTATTACGTACTAACGTATAACGTTATATACTATTACGTAATGACGTATAACGTTATATACTATTATGCAATGACGTATAACGTTATTGAGTATTACCTTATAACGTATAACGTTATATCCTATTACGTACTAACGTATAACGTTATTATCTAATACGTACTAACGTGTAACGTTATATAGTATTACCTCGTGCCGTATAACGTTATATACTATTACGTACTAACGTATAACGTTATAAACTAATACGTAATGACGTATAACGTTATATACTATTACGTACTAACGTATAACGTTATAAACTATTACGTACTAACGTGTAACGTTATATACTATTATGTACTAACGTGTAACGTTATATAGTATTACGTAATGACGTATAACGTCATATCCTATTACGTACTAACGTATAACGTTATAAACTAATACGTAATGACGTATAACGTTATATACTATTACGTACTATCGTATAACGTTATATACTATTACGAACTAACGTATAACGTTATAAACTAATACGTAATGACGTATAACGTTATATACTATTACGTACTAACGTATAACGTTATAAACTAATACGTACTAACATATAACGTTATATACTATTACGTGCTAACGTATAACGTTATAAACTAATACGTAATGACGTATAACGTTATATACTATTACGTACTATCGTACAACGTTATATACTATTACGTACTAACGTATAACGTTATATACTATTACGTAATGACGTATAACGTTATATACTATTACGTACTAACGTATAACGTTATATCCTATTACGTAATATCGTATAACGATATATACTATTACGTACTACCGTATAACGTTATATACTGTTACGTACTATCGTATAACGTTATATACTATTACGTACTAACGTGTAACGTTATAAACTAATACGTAATGACGTATAACGTTATATACAAATACGTAATAACGTATATCGTTATACACTATTACGTACTAACGTGTAACGTTATATAGTATTACATGATGTCGTATAACGTTATATACTATTACGTACTAACGCATAACGTTATGTACTATTACGTACTAACATATAACGTTATATACTAATACGTAATATCGTATAACGTTATATACTATGACGAATTAACGTATAACGTTATGTACTATTACGTACTAACGTATAACGTTATTATCTAATACGTACTAACGTGTTACGTTATATAGTATTACCTCGTGCCGTATAACGTTATATACTATTACGTACTAACATATAACGTTATATACTATTACGTGCTAACGTATAACGTTATATACTATTACGTGCTAACGTGTAACGTTATATAGTATTACCTGTTTACGTATAACGTTATATACAATTACGTACTAACGTATAACGTTATAAACTAATACGTAATATCGTATAACGTTATATACTAATACGTAATATCGTATAACGTTATATACTATTACGTACTAACGTATAACGTTATACACTATTACGTAAAGACGTATAAGGTTATATACTTATACGTAATAACGTATAACGTTATATACTATTACGTACTAACGTAGAACGTTATAAACTAATACGTAATGACGTATAACGATATATACTATTACGTAATGACGTATAACGTTATATACTATTACGTACTAACGTATAACGTTATATCCTATTACGTAATATCGTATAACGATATATACTATTACGTACTACCGTATAACGTTATATACTATTACGTACTATCGTATAACGTTATATACTATTACGTACTATCGTATAACGTTATATACTATTACGTACTAACGTATAACGTTATATACTATTAAGTAATGACGTATAACGTTATATACTATTATGTAATGACGTATAACGTTATTGAGTATTACCTTATAACGTATAACGTTATATCCTATTACGTACTAACGTATAACGTTATTATCTAATACGTACTAACGTGTAACGTTATATAGTATTACCTGATGCCGTATAACGTTATATACTATTACGTACTAACGTATAACGTTATAAACTAATACGTAACGTCGTATAACGTTATATACTATGACGTACTAACGTATAACGTTATAAACTAATACGTACTAACATATAACGTTATATACTATTACGTGCTAACGTATACCGTTATATACTATTACGTGCTAACGTGTAACGTTATATAGTATTACCAGATGACGTATAACGTTATATACAATTACGTACCAACGTATAACGTTATATTCCATTACGTACTAACATGTAACGTTATATAGTATTACCTGATGACGTATAACGTTATATAGTAATACGTAATGACGTATAACGTTATATATTATTACGTAATAACGTATAACGCTTTATACTATTACGTACTAACGTAGAACGTTATAAACTAATACGTAATGACGTATAACGATATATACTATTACGTAATGACGTATAACGTTATATACTATTACGTACTAACGTATAACGTTATATCCTATTACGTAATATCGTATAACGATATATACTATTACGTACTACCGTATAACGTTATATACTATTACGTACTATCGTATAACGTTATATACTATTACGTACTATCGTATAACATTATATACTATTACGTACTAACGTATAACGTTATATACTATTAAGTAATGACGTATAACGTTATATACTATTATGTAATGACGTATAACGTTATTGAGTATTACCTTATAACGTATAACGTTATATCCTATTACGTACTAACGTATAACGTTATTATCTAATACGTACTAACGTGTAACGTTATATAGTATTACCTGATGCCGTATAACGTTATATACTATTACGTACTAACGTATAACGTTATAAACTAATACGTAATATCGTATAACGTTATATACTAATACGTAATATCGTATAACGTTATATACTATTACGTACTAACGTATAACGTTATACACTATTACGTAAAGACGTATATCGTTATATACTAATACGTAATAACGAATAACGTTAGATACTATTACGTACTAACGTATAACGTTATATACTATTACGTAATGACGTATAACGTTATATACTATTATGTAATGACGTATAACGTTATTGAGTATTACCTTATAACGTATAACGTTATAACCTATTACGTACTAACGTATAACGTTATACACTATTACGTACTAACGTATAACGATATATTCTATTACGTACTAACGTGTAACATTATATAGTATTACCTGATGACGTATAACGTTATATACTATTACGTACTAACGTATAACGTTATATCCTATTACGTAAGATCGTATAACGTTATATACTATTAAGTACTAACGTATAACGTTATATACTATTACGTAATGACGTATAACGTTATATACTATTATGTAATGACGTATAACGTTATTGAGTATTACCTTATAACGTATAACGTTATAACCTATTACGTACTAACGTATAACGTTATACACTATTACGTACTAACGTGTAGCGTTATATACTATTACGTACTAACGTATAACGTTATATCCTATTACGTAAGATCGTATAACGTTATATACTATTACGTACTAACGTATAACGTTATATACTATTACGTACTAACGTATAACGTTATATACTATTACGTACTAACTTATAACGTTATATACTATTACGAACTAACGTATAACGTTATATAGTATTATGTAATGACGTATAACGTTATTGAGTATTATCTTATAACGTATAACGTTATATCCTATTACGTACTAACGTGTAACGTTATATAGTATTACGTAATGACGTATAACGTCATATCCTATTACGTACTAACGTATAACGTTATATACTATTACGTACTAACATATAAGGTTATAAACTAATACGTACTAACGTATAACGTTATATACTATTACGTGCTAACGTATAACGTTATACACTATTACGTGCTAACGTGTAACGTTATATACTATTACGTACTAACGTATAACGTTATATACTAGTACGTAATGACGTATAACGTTATATACGAATACGTAACAACGTATAACGTTATATACTAATACGTAATAACGTATATCGTTATACACTAATACGTACTAACGTGTAACGTTATATAGTATAACCTGATGTCGTATAACGTTATATACTATTACGTACTAACGCATAACGTTATGTACTATCGTATAACGTTATATACTCTTACGTACTAACGTGTAACGTTATATAGTATTACCTGATGACGTATAACGTTATATACTATTACGTACTAACATATAACGTTATATACTATTACGTGCTAACGTCTAACGTTATATACTATTACGTCCTATCGTGTAACGTTATATAGTATTACCTGATGACGTATAACGTTATATACAATTACGTACTAACGTATAACGTTATAAACTAATACGTAATGACGTATAACGATATATACTATTACGTACTAACGTAAAACGTTATAAACTAATACATAATGTCGTATAACGTTATATACTATTTCGTACTAACGTATAACGTTATAAACTAATACGTACTAACATATAATGTTATATACTATTACGTGCTAACGTATAACGTTATATACTATTACGTGCTAACGTGTAACGTTATATAGTATTACCTGATGACGTATAACGTTATATACAATTACGTACTAACGTATAACGTTATATTCCATTACGTACTAACGTGTAACGTTATATAGTATTACCTGATGACGTATAACGTTATATAGTAATACGTAATGACGTATAACGTTATATATTATTACGTAATAACGTATAACGCTTTATACTATTACGTACTAACGTAGAACGTTATAAACTAATACGTAATGACGTATAACGATATATACTATTACGTACTAACGTATAACGTTATAAACTAATACGTAATGAGGTATAACGTTATATACTATTACGTACTAACGTATAACGTTATAAAATAATAAGTAATATCGTATAACGTTATATACTATTACGTACTAACGTATAACGTTATATACTATTACGTACTAACGTATAACGTTATATACTATTACGTGCTAACGTATAACGTTATATACTATTACGTACTAACGTGTAACGTTATATAGTATTACCTGATGTCGTATAACGTTATATACTATTACGTACTAACGTATAACGTTATGTACTATTACGTACTAACGTATAACGTTATATGCTATTACGTACTAACGTGTAACGTTATATAGTATTACGTAATGACGTATAACGTCATATCCTATTACGTACTAACGTATAACGTTATTTACTATTACGTACTAACGTGTAACGTTATAAACTAATACGTAATGACGTATAACGTTATATACAAATACGTAATAACGTATATCGTTATACACTATTACGTACTAACGTGTAACGTTATATACTATTACGTGCTAACGTGTAACGTTATATACTATTACGTAATGACGTATAACGTTATTGAGTATTACCTTATAACGTATAACGTTATATCCTATTACGTACTAACGTATAACGTTATTATCTAATACGTACTAACGTGTAACGTTATATAGTATTACCTGATGCCGTATAACGTTATATACTATTACGTACTAACGTATAACGTTATAAACTAATACGTAATATCGTATAACGTTATATACTAATACGTAATATCGTATAACGTTATATACTATTACGTACTAACGTATAACGTTATAGACTATTACGTAAAGACGTATATCGTTATATACTAATACGTAATAACGAATAACGTTAGATACTATTACGTACTAACGTATAACGTTATATACTATTACGTAATGACGTATGACGTTATATACTACTATGTAATGACGTATAACGTTATTGAGTATTACCTTATAACGTATAACGTTATAACCTATTACGTACTAACGTATAACGTTATACACTATTACGTACTAACGTATAACGTTATATTCTATTACGTACTAACGTGTAACGTTATATAGTATTACCTGATGACGTATAATGTTATATACTATTACGTACTAACGTATAACGTTATATCCTATTACGTAAGATCGTATAACGTTATATACTATTAAGTACTAACGTATAACGTTATATACTATTACGTAATGACGTATAACGTTATATACTATTATGTAATGACATATAACGTTATTGAGTATTACCTTATAACGTGTAACGTTATAACCTATTACGTACTAACGTATAACGTTATACACTATTACGTACTAACGTGTAGCGTTATATACTATTACGTACTAACGTATAACGTTATATCCTATTACGTAAGATCGTATAACGTTATATACTATTACGTACTAACGTATAACGTTATATACTATTACGTACTAACGTATAACGTTATATACTATTACGTACTAACTTATAACGTTATATACTATTACGAACTAACGTATAACGTTATATAGTATTATGTAATGACGTATAACGTTATTGAGTATTATCTTATAACGTATAACGTTATATCCTATTACGTACTAACGTGTAACGTTATATAGTATTACGTAATGACGTATAACGTCATATCCTATTACGTACTAACGTATAACGTTATATACTATTACGTACTAACATATAAGGTTATAAACTAATACGTACTAACGTATAACGTTATATACTATTACGTGCTAACGTATAACGTTATATACTATTACGTGCTAACGTGTAACGTTATATACTATTACGTACTAACGTATAACGTTATATACTAGTACGTAATGACGTATAACGTTATATACGAATACGTAACAACGTATAACGTTATATACTAATACGTAATAACGTATATCGTTATACACTAATACGTACTAACGTGTAACGTTATATAGTATAACCTGATGTCGTATAACGTTATATACTATTACGTACTAACGCATAACGTTATGTACTATCGTATAACGTTATATACTCTTACGTACTAACGTGTAACGTTATGTTGTATTACCTGATGACGTATAACGTTATATACTATTACGTACTAACATATAACGTTATATACTATTACGTGCTAACGTCTAACGTTATATACTATTACGTCCTATCGTGTAACGTTATATAGTATTACCTGATGACGTATAACGTTATATACAATTACGTACTAACGTATAACGTTATAAACTAATACGTAATGACGTATAACGATATATACTATTACGTACTAACGTAAAACGTTATAAACTAATACATAATGTCGTATAACGTTATATACTATTACGTACTAACGTATAACGTTATAAACTAATACGTACTAACATATAATGTTATATACTATTACGTGCTAACGTATAACGTTATATACTATTACTTGCTAACGTGTAACGTTATATTGTATTACCTAATGACGTATAACGTTATATACTATTACGTACTAACATATAACGTTATATACTATTACGTGCTAACGTCTAACGTTATATACTATTACGTCCTATCGTGTAACGTTATATAGTATTACCTGATGACGTATAACGTTATATACAATTACGTACTAACGTATAACGTTATAAACTAATACGTAATATCGTATAACGTTATATACTAATACGTAATATCGTATAACGTTATATACTATTACGTACTAACGTATAACGTTATAGACTATTACGTAAAGACGTATATCGTTATATACTAATACGTAATAACGAATAACGTTAGATACTATTACGTACTAACGTATAACGTTATATACTATTACGTAATGACGTATAACGTTATATACTATTATGTAATGACGTATAACGTTATTGAGTATTACCTTATAACGTATAACGTTATAACCTATTACGTACTAACGTATAACGTTATACACTATTACGTACTAACGTATAACGTTATATTCTATTACGTACTAACGTGTAACGTTATATAGTATTACCTGATGACGTATAATGTTATATACTATTACGTACTAACGTATAACGTTATATCCTATTACGTAAGATCGTATAACGTTATATACTATTAAGTACTAACGTATAACGTTATATACTATTACGTAATGACGTATAACGTTATATACTATTATGTAATGACATATAACGTTATTGAGTATTACCTTATAACGTGTAACGTTATAACCTATTACGTACTAACGTATAACGTTATACACTATTACGTACTAACGTGTAGCGTTATATACTATTACGTACTAACGTATAACGTTATATCCTGTTACGTAAGATCGTATAACGTTATATACTATTACGTACTAACGTATAACGTTATATACTATTACGTACTAACGTATAACGTTATATACTATTACGTACTAACTTATAACGTTATATACTATTACGAACTAACGTATAACGTTATATAGTATTATGTAATGACGTATAACGTTATTGAGTATTATCTTATAACGTATAACGTTATATCCTATTACGTACTAACGTGTAACGTTATATAGTATTACGTAATGACGTATAACGTCATATCCTATTACGTACTAACGTATAACGTTATATACTATTACGTACTAACATATAAGGTTATAAACTAATACGTACTAACGTATAACGTTATATACTATTACGTGCTAACGTATAACGTTATATACTATTACGTGCTAACGTGTAACGTTATATACTATTACGTACTAACGTATAACGTTATATACTAGTACGTAATGACGTATAACGTTATATACGAATACGTAACAACGTATAACGTTATATACTAATACGTAATAACGTATATCGTTATACACTAATACGTACTAACGTGTAACGTTATATAGTATAACCTGATGTCGTATAACGTTATATACTATTACGTACTAACGCATAACGTTATGTACTATCGTATAACGTTATATACTCTTACGTACTAACGTGTAACGTTATATTGTATTACCTGATGACGTATAACGTTATATACTATTACGTACTAACATATAACGTTATATACTATTACGTGCTAACGTCTAACGTTATATACTATTACGTCCTATCGTGTAACGTTATATAGTATTACCTGATGACGTATAACGTTATATACAATTACGTACTAACGTATAACGTTATAAACTAATACGTAATGACGTATAACGATATATACTATTACGTACTAACGTAAAACGTTATAAACTAATACATAATGTCGTATAACGTTATATACTATTACGTACTAACGTATAACGTTATAAACTAATACGTACTAACATATAATGTTATATACTATTACGTGCTAACGTATAACGTTATATACTATTACTTGCTAACGTGTAACGTTATATAGTATTACCTGATGACGTATAACGTTATATACAATTACGTACTAACGTATAACGTTATATTCCATTACGTACTAACGTGTAACGTTATATAGTATTACCTGATGACGTATAACGTTATATAGTAATACGTAATGACGTATAACGTTATATATTATTACGTAATAACGTATAACGCTTTATACTATTACGTACTAACGTAGAACGTTATAAACTAATACGTAATGACGTATAACGATATATACTATTACGTACTAACGTATAACGTTATAAACTAATACGTAATGAGGTATAACGTTATATACTATTACGTACTAACGTATAACGTTATAAAATAATAAGTAATATCGTATAACGTTATATACTATTACGTACTAACGTATAACGTTATATACTATTACGTACTAACGTATAACGTTATATACTATTACGTGCTAACGTATAACGTTATATACTATTACGTACTAACGTGTAACGTTATATAGTATTACCTGATGTCGTATAACGTTATATACTATTACGTACTAACGTATAACGTTATGTACTATTACGTACTAACGTATAACGTTATATGCTATTACGTACTAACGTGTAACGTTATATAGTATTACGTAATGACGTATAACGTCATATCCTATTACGTACTAACGTATAACGTTATTTACTATTACGTACTAACGTGTAACGTTATAAACTAATACGTAATGTCGTATAACGTTATATACAAATACGTAATAACGTATATCGTTATACACTATTACGTACTAACGTGTAACGTTATATACTATTACGTGCTAACGTGTAACGTTATATACTATTACGTACTAACGTATAACGTTATATACTAGTACGTAATGACGTATAACGTTATATACTAATACGTAACAACGTATAACGTTATATACTAATACGTAATAACGTATATCGTTATACACTATTACGTACTAACGTGTAACGTTATATAGTATTACCTGATGTCGTATAACGTTATAAACTAATACGTACTAACGAATAACCTTTTATACTATTACGTACTAACGTATAATATTATATACTAATACGTAATATCGTATAACGTTATATACTTATACGTAATATCGTATAACGTTATATACTATTACGTACTAACGTATAACGTTATGTACTATTACGTACTAACGTATAACGTTATATTCTATTACGTACTAACGTGTAACGTTTTATAGTATTACCTGATGACGTATAACGTTATATACTATTACGTACTAACGTATAACGTTATATCCTATTACGTAATATCGTATAACGATATATACTATTACGTACTACCGTATAACGTTGTATACTATTACGTACTAACGTATAACGTTATATACTATTACGTAATGACCAATAACGTAATATACTATTATGTAATGACGTATAACGTTATTGAGTATTACCTTATAACGTATAACGTTATATCCTATTACGTACTAACGTATAACGTTATTATCTAATACGTGCTAACGTGTAACGTTATATAGTATTACCTGATGACGTGTATAACGTTATATACAATTACGTACTAACGTATAACGTTATATTCTATTACGTACTAACGTGTAACGTTATATAGTATTACCTGATGACGTATAACGTCATATCCTATTACGTACTAACGTATAACGTTATATACTATTACGTACTAACGTGTAACGTTATAAACTAATACGTAATGACGTATAACGTTATATACAAATACGTAATAACGTATATCGTTATACACTATTACGTACTAACGTGTAACGTTATATACTAATACGTACTAACGTGTAACGTTATATAGTATTACCTGATGACGTATAACGTTATATACTATTACGTACTAACGTATAACGTTATATCCTATTACGCAAGATCGTATAACGTTATATACTATTAAGTACTAACGTATAACGTTATATACTATTACGTAATGACGTATAACGTTATATACTATTATGTAATGACGTATAACGTTATTGAGTATTACCTTATAACGTATAACGTTATAACCTATTACGTACTAACGTATAACGTTATACACTATTACGTAATAACGTGTAGCGTTATATACTATTACGTACTAACGTATAACGTTATATCCTATTACGTAAGATCGTATAACGTTATATACTATTACGTACTAACGTATAACGTTATATACTATTACGTACTAACGTATAACGTTATATACTATTACGTACTAACTTATAACGTTATATACTATTACGTACTAACGTATAACGTTATATAGTATTATGTAATGACGTATAACGTTATTGAGTATTATCTTATAACGTATAACGTTATATCCTATTACGTACTAACGTGTAACGTTATATAGTATTACGTAATGACGTATAACGTCATATCCTATTACGTACTAACGTATAACGTTATATACTATTACGTACTAACATATAAGGTTATAAACTAATACGTACTAACGTATAACGTTATATACTATTACGTGCTAACGTATAACGTTATATACTATTACGTGCTAACGTGTAACGTTATATACTATTACGTACTAACGTATAACGTTATATACTAGTACGTAATGACGTATAACGTTATATACGAATACGTAACAACGTATAACGTTATATACTAATACGTAATAACGTATATCGTTATACACTATTACGTACTAACGTGTAACGTTATATAGTATAACCTGATGTCGTATAACGTTATATACTATTACGTACTAACGCATAACGTTATGTACTATCGTATAACGTTATATACTCTTACGTACTAACGTGTAACGTTATATAGTATTACCTGATGACGTATAACGTTATATACTATTACGTACTAACGTATAACGTTATATACTATTATGTAATGGCGTATAACGTTATTGAGTATTATCTTATATCGTATAACGTTATATCCTATTACGTACTAACGTGTAACGTTATATAGTATTGCGTAATGACGTATAACGTCATATCCTATTACGTACTAACGTATAACGTTATATACTATTACGTACTAACATATAAGGTTATAAACTAATACGTACTAACGTATAACGTTATATACTATTACGTGCTAACGTATAACGTTATATACTATTACGTACTAACGTGTAACGTTATAAACTAATACGTAATGACGTATAACGTTATATACTATTACGTACTAACGTATAACGTTATGTACTATTACGTACTATCGTATAACGTTATATACTATTACGTACTAACGTATAACGTTATATACTAGTACGTAATGACGTATAAAGTTATATACTAATACGTAACAACGTATAACGTTATATACTAATACGTAATAACGTATATCGTTATACACTATTACGTACTAACGTGTAACGTTATATAGTACTACCTGATGTCGTATAACGTTATAAACTAATACGTACTAACGAATAACCTTTTATACTATTACGTACTAACGTATAATATTATATACTAGTACGTAATATCGTATAACGTTATATACTTATACGTAATATCGTATAACGTTATATACTATTACGTACTAACATATAACGTTATATACTATTACGTGCTAACGTCTAATGTTATATACTATTACGTCCTATCGTGTAACGTTATATAGTATTACCTGATGACGTATAACGTTATATACAATTACGTACTAACGTATAACGTTATAAACTAATACGTAATGACGTATAACGATATATACTATTACGTACTAACGTAAAACGTTATAAACTAATACATAATGACGTATAACGTTATATACTATTACGTACTAACGTATAACGTTATAAACTAATACGTACTAACATATAATGTTATATACTATTACGTGCTAACGTATAACGTTATATACTATTACGTGCTAACGTGTAACGTTATATAGTATTACCTGATGACGTATAACGTTATATACAATTACGTACTAACGTATAACGTTATATTCCATTACGTACTAACGTGTAACGTTATATAGTATTACCTGATGACGTATAACGTTATATAGTAATACGTAATGACGTATAACGTTATATATTATTACGTAATAACGTATAACGCTTTATACTATTACGTACTAACGTAGAACGTTATAAACTAATACGTAATGACGTATAACGATATATACTATTACGTACTAACGTATAACGTTATAAACTAATACGTAATGAGGTATAACGTTATATACTATTACGTACTAACGTATAACGTTATAAAATAATAAGTAATAACGTATAACGTTATATACTATTACGTACTAACGTATAACGTTATATACTATTACGTACTAACGTATAACGTTATATACTATTACGTGCTAACGTATAACGTTATATACTATTACGTACTAACGTGTAACGTTATATAGTATTACCTGATGTCGTATAACGTTATATACTATTACGTACTAACGTATAACGTTATGTACTATTACGTACTAACGTATAACGTTATATGCTATTACGTACTAACGTGTAACGTTATATAGTATTACGTAATGACGTATAACGTCATATCCTATTACGTACTAACGTATAACGTTATTTACTATTACGTACTAACGTGTAACGTTATAAACTAATACGTAATGACGTATAACGTTATATACAAATACGTAATAACGTATATCGTTATACACTATTACGTACTAACGTGTAACGTTATATACTATTACGTGCTAACGTGTAACGTTATATACTATTACGTACTAACGTATAACGTTATATACTAGTACGTAATGACGTATAACGTTATATACTAATACGTAACAACGTATAACGTTATATACTAATACGTAATAACGTATATCGTTATACACTATTACGTACTAACGTGTAACGTTATATAGTATTACCTGATGTCGTATAACGTTATAAACTAATACGTACTAACGAATAACCTTTTATACTATTACGTACTAACGTATAATATTATATACTAATACGTAATATCGTATAACGTTATATACTTATACGTAATATCGTATAACGTTATATACTATTACGTACTAACGTATAACGTTATGTACTATTACGTACTAACGTATAACGTTATATTCTATTACGTACTAACGTATAACGTTATATACTATTACGTGCTAACGTGTAACGTTATAAACTAATACGTAATGACGTATAACGTTATATACAAATACGTAATAACGTATATCGTTATACACTATTACGTACTAACGTGTAACGTTATATACTAATACGTACTAACGTGTAACGTTATATAGTATTACCAGATGACGTATAACGTTAGATACTATTACGTAATAACGTGTAACGTTATAAACTAATACGTAATGACGTATAACGTTATATACAAATACGTAATAACGTATATCGTTATACACTATTACGTACTAACGTGTAACGTTATATACTAATACGTACTAACGTGTAACGTTATATAGTATTACCAGATGACGTATAACGTTAGATACTATTACGTAATAACGTGTAACGTAATATAGCATTACCTGATGACGTATAACGTTATATACTATTACGTACTAACGTATAACGTTATATACTATTACGCAATGACGTATAACGTTATATACTATTACGCAATGACGTATAACGTTATATCCTATTACGTACTAACGTATAACGTTATATTCTATTACGTACTAACGTGTAACGTTATATACTATTACGTACTAACGTATAACGTTATCTACTATTACGCAATGACGTATAACGTTATATACTATTACGCAATGACGTATAACGTTATATCCTATTACGTACTAACGTATAACGTTATATTCTATTACGTACTAACGTATAACGTTATATACCAGTACGTAATGACGTATAACGTTATATACTAATACGTAACAACGTATAACGTTATATACAAATACGTAATAAAGTATATCGTTATACACTATTACGTACTAACGTGTAACGTTATATAGTATTACCTGATGTCGTATAACGTTATATATTATTACGTAATAACGTATAACGCTATATACTATTACGTACTAACGTATAACGTTATATACTAGTACGTAATGACGTATACCGTTATATACTAATACGTAACAACGTATAACGTTATATACTAGTACGTAATGACGTATAACGTTATATACTAATACGTAAAAACGTATAACGTTATATACTATTACGTAATAACGCATAAAGTTATATACTATTACGTAATAACGGATAAAGTTATATACTATTACGTAATGACGTATAACGTTATACTATTATGTAATGACGTATAACGTTATTGAGTATTACCTTATAACGTATAACGTTATATCCTATTACGTACTAACGTATAACGTTATATTCTATTACGTACTAACGTGTAACGTTATATAGTATTACCTGATGTCGTATAACGTTATATATTATTACGTAATAACGTATAACGCTATATACTATTACGTACTAACGTATAACGTTATATACTAGTACGTAATGACGTATATCGTTATACACTAATACGTACTAACGTGTAACGTTATATAGTATAACCTGATGTCGTATAACGTTATATACTATTACGTACTAACGCATAACGTTATGTACTATCGTATAACGTTATATACTCTTACGTACTAACGTATAACGTTATATTCTATTACGTACTAACGTGTAACGTTATATAGTATTACCTGATGTCGTATAACGTTATATATTATTACGTAATAACGTATAACGTTATATACTATTAAGTACTAACGTATAACGTTATATACTATTACGTAATGACGTATAACGTTATATACTATTATGTAATGACATATAACGTTATTGAGTATTACCTTATAACGTGTAACGTTATAACCTATTACGTACTAACGTATAACGTTATACACTATTACGTACTAACGTGTAGCGTTATATACTATTACGTACTAACGTATAACGTTATATCCTGTTACGTAAGATCGTATAACGTTATATACTATTACGTACTAACGTATAACGTTATATACTATTACGTACTAACGTATAACGTTATATACTATTACGTACTAACTTATAACGTTATATACTATTACGAACTAACGTATAACGTTATATAGTATTATGTAATGACGTATAACGTTATTGAGTATTATCTTATAACGTATAACGTTATATCCTATTACGTACTAACGTGTAACGTTATATAGTATTACGTAATGACGTATAACGTCATATCCTATTACGTACTAACGTATAACGTTATATACTATTACGTACTAACATATAAGGTTATAAACTAATACGTACTAACGTATAACGTTATATACTATTACGTGCTAACGTATAACGTTATATACTATTACGTGCTAACGTGTAACGTTATATACTATTACGTACTAACGTATAACGTTATATACTAGTACGTAATGACGTATAACGTTATATACGAATACGTAACAACGTATAACGTTATATACTAATACGTAATAACGTATATCGTTATACACTAATACGTACTAACGTGTAACGTTATATAGTATAACCTGATGTCGTATAACGTTATATACTATTACGTACTAACGCATAACGTTATGTACTATCGTATAACGTTATATACTCTTACGTACTAACGTGTAACGTTATATTGTATTACCTGATGACGTATAACGTTATATACTATTACGTACTAACATATAACGTTATATACTATTACGTGCTAACGTCTAACGTTATATACTATTACGTCCTATCGTGTAACGTTATATAGTATTACCTGATGACGTATAACGTTATATACAATTACGTACTAACGTATAACGTTATAAACTAATACGTAATGACGTATAACGATATATACTATTACGTACTAACGTAAAACGTTATAAACTAATACATAATGTCGTATAACGTTATATACTATTACGTACTAACGTATAACGTTATAAACTAATACGTACTAACATATAATGTTATATACTATTACGTGCTAACGTATAACGTTATATACTATTACTTGCTAACGTGTAACGTTATATAGTATTACCTGATGACGTATAACGTTATATACAATTACGTACTAACGTATAACGTTATATTCCATTACGTACTAACGTGTAACGTTATATAGTATTACCTGATGACGTATAACGTTATATAGTAATACGTAATGACGTATAACGTTATATATTATTACGTAATAACGTATAACGCTTTATACTATTACGTACTAACGTAGAACGTTATAAACTAATACGTAATGACGTATAACGATATATACTATTACGTACTAACGTATAACGTTATAAACTAATACGTAATGAGGTATAACGTTATATACTATTACGTACTAACGTATAACGTTATAAAATAATAAGTAATATCGTATAACGTTATATACTATTACGTACTAACGTATAACGTTATATACTATTACGTACTAACGTATAACGTTATATACTATTACGTGCTAACGTATAACGTTATATACTATTACGTACTAACGTGTAACGTTATATAGTATTACCTGATGTCGTATAACGTTATATACTATTACGTACTAACGTATAACGTTATGTACTATTACGTACTAACGTATAACGTTATATGCTATTACGTACTAACGTGTAACGTTATATAGTATTACGTAATGACGTATAACGTCATATCCTATTACGTACTAACGTATAACGTTATTTACTATTACGTACTAACGTGTAACGTTATAAACTAATACGTAATGTCGTATAACGTTATATACAAATACGTAATAACGTATATCGTTATACACTATTACGTACTAACGTGTAACGTTATATACTATTACGTGCTAACGTGTAACGTTATATACTATTACGTACTAACGTATAACGTTATATACTAGTACGTAATGACGTATAACGTTATATACTAATACGTAACAACGTATAACGTTATATACTAATACGTAATAACGTATATCGTTATACACTATTACGTACTAACGTGTAACGTTATATAGTATTACCTGATGTCGTATAACGTTATAAACTAATACGTACTAACGAATAACCTTTTATACTATTACGTACTAACGTATAATATTATATACTAATACGTAATATCGTATAACGTTATATACTTATACGTAATATCGTATAACGTTATATACTATTACGTACTAACGTATAACGTTATGTACTATTACGTACTAACGTATAACGTTATATTCTATTACGTACTAACGTGTAACGTTTTATAGTATTACCTGATGACGTATAACGTTATATACTATTACGTACTAACGTATAACGTTATATCCTATTACGTAATATCGTATAACGATATATACTATTACGTACTACCGTATAACGTTGTATACTATTACGTACTAACGTATAACGTTATATACTATTACGTAATGACCAATAACGTAATATACTATTATGTAATGACGTATAACGTTATTGAGTATTACCTTATAACGTATAACGTTATATCCTATTACGTACTAACGTATAACGTTATTATCTAATACGTGCTAACGTGTAACGTTATATAGTATTACCTGATGACGTGTATAACGTTATATACAATTACGTACTAACGTATAACGTTATATTCTATTACGTACTAACGTGTAACGTTATATAGTATTACCTGATGACGTATAACGTCATATCCTATTACGTACTAACGTATAACGTTATATACTATTACGTACTAACGTGTAACGTTATAAACTAATACGTAATGACGTATAACGTTATATACAAATACGTAATAACGTATATCGTTATACACTATTACGTACTAACGTGTAACGTTATATACTAATACGTACTAACGTGTAACGTTATATAGTATTACCTGATGACGTATAACGTTATATACTATTACGTACTAACGTATAACGTTATATCCTATTACGCAAGATCGTATAACGTTATATACTATTAAGTACTAACGTATAACGTTATATACTATTACGTAATGACGTATAACGTTATATACTATTATGTAATGACGTATAACGTTATTGAGTATTACCTTATAACGTATAACGTTATAACCTATTACGTACTAACGTATAACGTTATACACTATTACGTAATAACGTGTAGCGTTATATACTATTACGTACTAACGTATAACGTTATATCCTATTACGTAAGATCGTATAACGTTATATACTATTACGTACTAACGTATAACGTTATATACTATTACGTACTAACGTATAACGTTATATACTATTACGTACTAACTTCTAACGTTATATACTATTACGTACTAACGTATAACGTTATATAGTATTATGTAATGACGTATAACGTTATTGAGTATTATCTTATAACGTATAACGTTATATCCTATTACGTACTAACGTGTAACGTTATATAGTATTACGTAATGACGTATAACGTCATATCCTATTACGTACTAACGTATAACGTTATATACTATTACGTACTAACATATAAGGTTATAAACTAATACGTACTAACGTATAACGTTATATACTATTACGTGCTAACGTATAACGTTATATACTATTACGTGCTAACGTGTAACGTTATATACTATTACGTACTAACGTATAACGTTATATACTAGTACGTAATGACGTATAACGTTATATACGAATACGTAACAACGTATAACGTTATATACTAATACGTAATAACGTATATCGTTATACACTATTACGTACTAACGTGTAACGTTATATAGTATAACCTGATGTCGTATAACGTTATATACTATTACGTACTAACGCATAACGTTATGTACTATCGTATAACGTTATATACTCTTACGTACTAACGTGTAACGTTATATAGTATTACCTGATGACGTATAACGTTATATACTATTACGTACTAACGTATAACGTTATATACTATTATGTAATGGCGTATAACGTTATTGAGTATTATCTTATATCGTATAACGTTATATCCTATTACGTACTAACGTGTAACGTTATATAGTATTGCGTAATGACGTATAACGTCATATCCTATTACGTACTAACGTATAACGTTATATACTATTACGTACTAACATATAAGGTTATAAACTAATACGTACTAACGTATAACGTTATATACTATTACGTGCTAACGTATAACGTTATATACTATTACGTACTAACGTGTAACGTTATAAACTAATACGTAATGACGTATAACGTTATATACTATTACGTACTAACGTATAACGTTATGTACTATTACGTACTATCGTATAACGTTATATACTATTACGTACTAACGTATAACGTTATATACTAGTACGTAATGACGTATAAAGTTATATACTAATACGTAACAACGTATAACGTTATATACTAATACGTAATAACGTATATCGTTATACACTATTACGTACTAACGTGTAACGTTATATAGTACTACCTGATGTCGTATAACGTTATAAACTAATACGTACTAACGAATAACCTTTTATACTATTACGTACTAACGTATAATATTATATACTAGTACGTAATATCGTATAACGTTATATACTTATACGTAATATCGTATAACGTTATATACTATTACGTACTAACATATAACGTTATATACTATTACGTGCTAACGTCTAATGTTATATACTATTACGTCCTATCGTGTAACGTTATATAGTATTACCTGATGACGTATAACGTTATATACAATTACGTACTAACGTATAACGTTATAAACTAATACGTAATGACGTATAACGATATATACTATTACGTACTAACGTAAAACGTTATAAACTAATACATAATGACGTATAACGTTATATACTATTACGTACTAACGTATAACGTTATAAACTAATACGTACTAACATATAATGTTATATACTATTACGTGCTAACGTATAACGTTATATACTATTACGTGCTAACGTGTAACGTTATATAGTATTACCTGATGACGTATAACGTTATATACAATTACGTACTAACGTATAACGTTATATTCCATTACGTACTAACGTGTAACGTTATATAGTATTACCTGATGACGTATAACGTTATATAGTAATACGTAATGACGTATAACGTTATATATTATTACGTAATAACGTATAACGCTTTATACTATTACGTACTAACGTAGAACGTTATAAACTAATACGTAATGACGTATAACGATATATACTATTACGTACTAACGTATAACGTTATAAACTAATACGTAATGAGGTATAACGTTATATACTATTACGTACTAACGTATAACGTTATAAAATAATAAGTAATAACGTATAACGTTATATACTATTACGTACTAACGTATAACGTTATATACTATTACGTACTAACGTATAACGTTATATACTATTACGTGCTAACGTATAACGTTATATACTATTACGTACTAACGTGTAACGTTATATAGTATTACCTGATGTCGTATAACGTTATATACTATTACGTACTAACGTATAACGTTATGTACTATTACGTACTAACGTATAACGTTATATGCTATTACGTACTAACGTGTAACGTTATATAGTATTACGTAATGACGTATAACGTCATATCCTATTACGTACTAACGTATAACGTTATTTACTATTACGTACTAACGTGTAACGTTATAAACTAATACGTAATGACGTATAACGTTATATACAAATACGTAATAACGTATATCGTTATACACTATTACGTACTAACGTGTAACGTTATATACTATTACGTGCTAACGTGTAACGTTATATACTATTACGTACTAACGTATAACGTTATATACTAGTACGTAATGACGTATAACGTTATATACTAATACGTAACAACGTATAACGTTATATACTAATACGTAATAACGTATATCGTTATACACTATTACGTACTAACGTGTAACGTTATATAGTATTACCTGATGTCGTATAACGTTATAAACTAATACGTACTAACGAATAACCTTTTATACTATTACGTACTAACGTATAATATTATATACTAATACGTAATATCGTATAACGTTATATACTTATACGTAATATCGTATAACGTTATATACTATTACGTACTAACGTATAACGTTATGTACTATTACGTACTAACGTATAACGTTATATTCTATTACGTACTAACGTATAACGTTATATACTATTACGTGCTAACGTGTAACGTTATAAACTAATACGTAATGACGTATAACGTTATATACAAATACGTAATAACGTATATCGTTATACACTATTACGTACTAACGTGTAACGTTATATACTAATACGTACTAACGTGTAACGTTATATAGTATTACCAGATGACGTATAACGTTAGATACTATTACGTAATAACGTGTAACGTTATAAACTAATACGTAATGACGTATAACGTTATATACAAATACGTAATAACGTATATCGTTATACACTATTACGTACTAACGTGTAACGTTATATACTAATACGTACTAACGTGTAACGTTATATAGTATTACCAGATGACGTATAACGTTAGATACTATTACGTAATAACGTGTAACGTAATATAGCATTACCTGATGACGTATAACGTTATATACTATTACGTACTAACGTATAACGTTATATACTATTACGCAATGACGTATAACGTTATATACTATTACGCAATGACGTATAACGTTATATCCTATTACGTACTAACGTATAACGTTATATTCTATTACGTACTAACGTGTAACGTTATATACTATTACGTACTAACGTATAACGTTATCTACTATTACGCAATGACGTATAACGTTATATACTATTACGCAATGACGTATAACGTTATATCCTATTACGTACTAACGTATAACGTTATATTCTATTACGTACTAACGTATAACGTTATATACCAGTACGTAATGACGTATAACGTTATATACTAATACGTAACAACGTATAACGTTATATACAAATACGTAATAAAGTATATCGTTATACACTATTACGTACTAACGTGTAACGTTATATAGTATTACCTGATGTCGTATAACGTTATATATTATTACGTAATAACGTATAACGCTATATACTATTACGTACTAACGTATAACGTTATATACTAGTACGTAATGACGTATACCGTTATATACTAATACGTAACAACGTATAACGTTATATACTAGTACGTAATGACGTATAACGTTATATACTAATACGTAAAAACGTATAACGTTATATACTATTACGTAATAACGCATAAAGTTATATACTATTACGTAATAACGGATAAAGTTATATACTATTACGTAATGACGTATAACGTTATACTATTATGTAATGACGTATAACGTTATTGAGTATTACCTTATAACGTATAACGTTATATCCTATTACGTACTAACGTATAACGTTATATTCTATTACGTACTAACGTGTAACGTTATATAGTATTACCTGATGTCGTATAACGTTATATATTATTACGTAATAACGTATAACGCTATATACTATTACGTACTAACGTATAACGTTATATACTAGTACGTAATGACGTATACCGTTATATACTAATACGTAACAACGTATAACGTTATATACTATTACGTAATAACGCATAAAGTTATATACTATTACGTAATGACGTATAACGTTATACTATTATGTAATGATGTATAACGTTATTGAGTATTACCTTATAACGTATATCGTTATATCCTATTACGTACTAACGTGTAACGTTATATAGTATTACCTGATGACGTATAACGTTATATACTATTACGTACTAACGCATAACGTTATATCCTATTACGTAATAACGTATAACGTTATATGCTATTACGTACTAACGTATAACGTTATATACTGTTACGTACTAACGTATAACGTTATATACTATTACGTACTAACGTATAACGTTATATACTAGTACGTAATGACGTATAACGTTATATACTAATACGTAACAACGTATAACGTTATATACTATTACGTAATAACGCATAAAGTTATATATTATTACGTAATGACGTATAACGTTATACTATTATGTAATGACGTATAACGTTATTGAGTATTACCTTATAACGTATAACGTTATATCCTATTACGTACTAACGTATAACGTTATATTCTATTACGTACTATCGTGTAACGTTATATAGTATTACCTGATGACGTATAACGTTATATACTATTACGTACTAACGTATAACGTTATATCCTATTACGTACTAACGTATAACGTTATATACTAATACGTAATATCATATAACGTTATATACTAATACGTAATATCGTATAACGATATATACTGTTACGTACTAAGGTATAATGTTATATACTATTACGTACTGACGTATAACGTTGTATACTAGTACGTAATGACGTATAACGTTATATACTAATACGTAACAACGTATAACGTTATATACAAATACGTAATGACGTATAACGTTATATACTATTACGTAATGACGTATAACGTTATACTGTAATGTAATGACGTATAACGTTATTGAGTATTACCTTATAACGTATAACGTTATATCCTATTACGTACTAACGTATAACGTTATATTCTATTACGTACTATCGTGTAACGTTATATAGTATTACCTGATGACGTATAACGTTATATACTATTACGTACTAACGTATAACGTTATATCCTATTACGTACTAACGTATAACGTTGTATACTAATACGTAATATCGTATAACGTTATATACTAATACGTAATATCGTATAATGTTATATACTATTACGTACTAACGTATAACGATATACACTATTATATAAAGACGTATAACGTTATATACTATTATGTAATGACGTATAACGTTATATACTATTACGTACTAACGTATAACGTTATATTCAATTACGTACTGACGTGTAACGTTATATAGTATTACCTGATGACGTATAACGTTATATACTATTACGTAATGACGTATAACGTTATACTGTTATGTAATGACGTATAACGTTATTGAGTATTACCTTATAACGTATAACGTTATATCCTATTACGTACTAACGTATAACGTTATATTCTATTACGTACTATCGTGTAACGTTATATAGTATTACCTGATGACGTATAACGTTATATACTATTACGTACTAACGTATAACGTTATATCCTATTACGTACTAACGTATAACGTTATATCCTATTACGTAATAACGTATAACGTTATATGCTATTACGTACTAACGTATAACGATATATACTGTTACGTACTAAGGTATAACGTTATATACTATTACGTACTAACGTATAACGTTATATACTAGTTCGTAATGACGTATAACGTTATATACTAATACGTAACAACGTATAACGTTATATACTATTACGTAATAACGCATAAAGTTATATACTATTACGTAACAACGTATAACGTTATATACAAATACGTAATGACGTATAACGTTATATACTATTACGTAATGACGTATAACGTTATACTGTTATGTAATAACGTATAACGTTACTGAGTATTACCTTTTAACGTATAACGTTATATCCTATTACGTACTAACGTATAACGTTATATTCAATTACGTACTGACGTGTAACGTTATATAGTATTACCTGATGACGTATAACGTTATATACTATTACGTAATAACGCATAAAGTTATATACTATTACGTAATGACGTATAGCGTTATACTATTATGCAATGACGTATAACGTTATATACTATTACGTACTAACGTGTAACGTTATATAGTATTACCTGATGACGTATAACGTTATACTATTATGTAATGACGTATAACGTTATTGAGTATTACCTTATAACGTATAACGTTATATCCTATTACGTACTAACGTATAACGTTATATTCTATTACGTACTAACGTGTAACGTTATATAGTATTACCTGATGACGTATAACGTTATATACTATTACGTACTAACGTATAACGTTATATACTATTACGTACTAACGTATAACGTTATATCCTATTACGTAATAACGTATAACGTTATATGCTATTACGTACTAACGTATAACGATATATACTGTTACGTACTAAGGTATAATGTTATATACTATTACGTACTAACGTATAACGTTATATACTAGTACGTAATGACGTATAACGTTATATACTAATACGTAACAACGTATAACGTTATATACAAATACGTAATGACGTATAACGTTATATACTATTACGTAATGACGTATAACGTTATACTGGTATGTAATAACGTATAACGTTACTGAGTATTACGTTTTAAGGTATAACGTTATATCCTATTACGTACTAACGTATAACGTTATATTCAATTACGTACTGACGTGTAACGTTATATAGTATTACCTGATGACGTATAACGTTATATACTATTACGTAATAACGCATAAAGTTATATACTATTACGTAATGACGTATAGCGTTATACTATTATGCAATGACGTATAACGTTATATACTATTACGTACTAACGTGTAACGTTATATAGTATTACCTGATGACGTATAACGTTATACTATTATGTAATGACGTATAACGTTATTGAGTATTACCTTATAACGTATAACGTTATATCCTATTACGTACTAACGTATAACGTTATATTCTATTACGTACTAACGTGTAACGTTATATAGTATTACCTGATGACGTATAACGTTATATACTATTACGTACTAACGTATAACGTTATATACTATTACGTACTAACGTATAACGTTATATCCTATTACGTAATAACGTATAACGTTATATGCTATTACGTACTAACGTATAACGATATATACTGTTACGTACTAAGGTATAATGTTATATACTATTACGTACTAACGTATAACGTTATATACTAGTACGTAATGACGTATAACGTTATATACTAATACGTAACAACGTATAACGTTATATACAAATACGTAATGACGTATAACGTTATATACTATTACGTAATGACGTATAACGTTATACTGTTATGTAATGACGTATAACGTTATTGAGTATTACCTTATAACGTATAACGTTATATCCTATTACGTACTAACGTATAACGTTATATTCTATTACGTACTGACGTGTAACGTTATATAGTATTACTTGATGACGTATAACGTTATATACTATTACGTACTAACGTGTAACGTTATATTCTATTACGTACTAACGTATAACGTTATATACTATTACGTGCTAACGTATAACGTTATATCCTATTACGTGTTAACGTATAACGTTATATAGTATTACCTGATGACGTGTATAACGTTATATACAATTACGTACTAACGTATAACGTTATATTCTATTACGTACTAACGTGTAACGTTATATAGTATTACCTCATGACGTATAACGTCATATCCTATTACGTACTAACGTATAACGTTATATACTATTACGTACTAACGTGTAACGTTATAAACTAATACGTAATGACGTATAACGTTATATACAAATACGTAATAACGTATATCGTTATACACTATTACGTACTAAAGTGTAACGTTATATACTATTACGTACTAACGTGTAACGTTATATAGTATTACCAGATGACGTATAACGTCATATCCTATTACGTACTAACGTATAACGTTATATACTATTACGTACTAACGTGTAACGTTATAAACTAATACGTAATGACGTATAACGTTATATACAAATACGTAATAACGTATATCGTTATACACTATTACGTACTAACGTGTAACGTTATATACTATTACGTAATAACGTGTAACGTTATATAGTAATACCAGATGACGTATAACGTTATATACTATTACGTAATAACGTGTAACGTAATATATTATTACCTGATGACGTATAACGTTATATACTATTAAGTACTAACGTATAACGTTATATACTATTACGCAATGACGTATAACGTTATATACTATTACGTACTAACGTATAACGTTATATCCTATTACGTAATAACGTATAACGTTATATGCTATAACGTACTAACGTATAACGTTATATACTGATACGTACTAACGTATAACGTTATATACTATTACGTACTAACGTATAACGTTATATACTATTACGTACTAACGTATAACGTTATATCCTATTACGTAATAACGTATAACGTTATATGCTATTACGTACTAACGTATAACGATATATACTGTTACGTACTAAGGTATAATGTTATATACTATTACGTACTAACGTATAACGTTATATACTAGTACGTAATGACGTATAACGTTATATACTAATACGTAACAACGTATAACGTTATATACAAATACGTAATGACGTATAACGTTATATACTATTACGTAATGACGTATAACGTTATACTGTTATGTAATGACGTATAACGTTATTGAGTATTACCTTATAACGTATAACGTTATATCCTATTACGTACTAACGTATAACGTTATATTCTATTACGTACTGACGTGTAACGTTATATAGTATTACTTGATGACGTATAACGTTATATACTATTACGTACTAACGTGTAACGTTATATTCTATTACGTACTAACGTATAACGTTATATACTATTACGTGCTAACGTATAACGTTATATCCTATTACGTGTTAACGTATAACGTTATATAGTATTACCTGATGACGTGTATAACGTTATATACAATTACGTACTAACGTATAACGTTATATTCTATTACGTACTAACGTGTAACGTTATATAGTATTACCTGATGACGTATAACGTCATATCCTATTACGTACTAACGTATAACGTTATATACTATTACGTACTAACGTGTAACGTTATAAACTAATACGTAATGACGTATAACGTTATATACAAATACGTAATAACGTATATCGTTATACACTATTACGTACTAAAGTGTAACGTTATATACTATTACGCACTAACGTGTAACGTTATATAGTATTACCAGATGACGTATAACGTCATATCCTATTACGTACTAACGTATAACGTTATATACTATTACGTACTAACGTGTAACGTTATAAACTAATACGTAATGACGTATAACGTTATATACAAATACGTAATAACGTATATCGTTATACACTATTACGTACTAACGTGTAACGTTATATACTATTACGTAATAACGTGTAACGTTATATAGTATTACCAGATGACGTATAACGTTATATACTATTACGTAATAACGTGTAACGTAATATATTATTACCTGATGACGTATAACGTTATATACTATTAAGTACTAACGTATAACGTTATATACTATTACGCAATGACGTATAACGTTATATACTATTACGTACTAACGTATAACGTTATATCCTATTACGTAATAACGTATAACGTTATATGCTATAACGTACTAACGTATAACGTTATATACTGATACGTACTAACGTATAACGTTATATACTATTACGTACTAACGTATAACGTTATATACTAGTACGTAATGACGTATAACGTTATATACTAATACGTAACAACGTATAACGTTATATACTAATACGTAATAACGCATAAAGTTATATACTATTACGTAATGACGTATAACGTTATACTGTTATGTAATAACGTATAACGTTACTGAGTATTACCTATTAACGTATAACGTTATATCCTATTACGTACTAACGTATAACGTTATATTCAATTACGTACTGACGTGTAACGTTATATAGTATTACCTGATGACGTATAACGTTATATACTATTACGTAATAACGCATAAAGTTATATACTATTACGTAATGACGTATAGCGTTATACTATTATGCAATGACGTATAACGTTATATACTATTACGTACTAACGTGTAACGTTATATAGTATTACCTGATGACGTATAACGTTATACTATTATGTAATGACGTATAACGTTATTGAGTATTACCTTATAACGTATAACGTTATATCCTATTACGTACTAACGTATAACGTTATATTCTATTACGTACTAACGTGTAACGTTATATAGTATTACCTGATGACGTATAACGTTATATACTATTACGTACTAACGTATAACGTTATATACTATTACGTACTAACGTATAACGTTATATCCTATTACGTAATAACGTATAACGTTATATGCTATTACGTACTAACGTATAACGATATATACTGTTACGTACTAAGGTATAATGTTATATACTATTACGTACTAACGTATAACGTTATATACTAGTACGTAATGACGTATAACGTTATATACTAATACGTAACAACGTATAACGTTATATACAAATACGTAATGACGTATAACGTTATATACTATTACGTAATGACGTATAACGTTATACTGTTATGTAATGACGTATAACGTTATTGAGTATTACCTTATAACGTATAACGTTATATCCTATTACGTACTAACGTATAACGTTATATTCTATTACGTACTGACGTGTAACGTTATATAGTATTACTTGATGACGTATAACGTTATATACTATTACGTACTAACGTGTAACGTTATATTCTATTACGTACTAACGTATAACGTTATATATTATTACGTGCTAACGT
This sequence comes from Bombus pascuorum, assembly GCF_905332965.1. Lineage (NCBI taxonomy): Eukaryota > Metazoa > Arthropoda > Insecta > Hymenoptera > Apidae > Bombus > Bombus pascuorum. The sequence continues at coordinate 18,540,335 of NC_083488.1, forward strand.
ATAACGTTATATCCTATTACGTGTTAACGTATAACGTTATATAGTATTACCTGATGACGTGTATAACGTTATATACAATTACGTACTAACGTATAACGTTATATTCTATTACGTACTAACGTGTAACGTTATATAGTATTACCTGATGACGTATAACGTTATATCCTATTACGTGTTAACGTATAACGTTATATAGTATTACCTGATGACGTGTATAACGTTATATACAATTACGTACTAACGTATAACGTTATATTCTATTACGTACTAACGTGTAACGTTATATAGTATTACCTGATGACGTATAACGTCATATCCCATTACGTACTAACGTATAACGTTATATACTATTACGTACTAACGTGTAACGTTATAAACTAATACGTAATGACGTATAACGTTATATACAAATACGTAATAACGTATATCGTTATACACTATTACGTACTAACGTTTAACGTTATATACTATTACGTACTAACGTGTAACGTTATATAGTATTACCAGATGACGTATAACGTTATATACTATTATGTAATAACGTGTAACGTAATATAGTATTACCTGATGACGTATAACGTTATATACTATTACGTACTAACGTATAACGTTATATACTATTACGCAATGACGTATAACGTTATATACTATTACGCAATGACGTATAACGTTATATCCTATTACGTACTGACGTATAACGTTATATACCAGTACGTAATGACGTATAACGTTATATACTATTACGTCCGAACGTATAACGTTATATAGTATTACCTGATGACGTATAACGTCATATCCTATTACGTACTAACGTATAACGATATATACTATTACGTACTAACGTGTAACGTTATAAACTAATACGTAATGACGTATAACGTGATATACAAATACGTAATAACGTATATCGTTATACACTATTACGTACTAACGTGTAACGTTATATACTATTACGTAATAACGTGTAACGTTATATAGTATTACCAGATGACGTATAACGTTATATACTATTACGTAATAACGTGTAACGTAATATATTATTACCTGATGACGTATAACGTTATATACTATTACGTACTAACGTATAACGTTATATACTATTACGCAATGACGTATAACGTTATATACTATTACGTACTAACGTATAACGTTATATCCTATTACGTAATAACGTATAACGTTATATGCTATAACGTACTAACGTATAACGTTATATACTAATACGTAATGACGTATAACGTTATATACTAATACGTAACAACGTATAACGTTATATACTATTACGTAATAACGCATAAAGTTATATACTATTACGTAATGACGTATAACGTTATATACTATAACGTACTAACGTATAACGTTATATACTGATACGTACTAACGTATAACGTTATATACTATTACGTACTAACGTATAACGTTATATACTAGTACGTAATGACGTATAACGTTATATACTAATACGTAACAACGTATAACGTTATATACTATTACGTAATAACGCATAAAGTTATATACTATTACGTAATGACGTATAACGTTATACTATTATGTAATGACGTATAACGTTATTGAGTATTACCTTATAACGTATAACGTTATATCCTATTACGTACTAACGTGTAACGTTATATACTGATACGTACTAACGTATAACGTTATATACTAGTACGTAATGACGTATAACGTTATATACTAATACGTAACAACGTATAACGTTATATACAAATACGTAATGACGTATAACGTTATATACTATTACGTAATGACGTATAACGTTATACTGTTATGTAATAACGTATAACGTTACTGAGTATTACCTTTTAAGGTATAACGTTATATCCTATTACGTACTAACGTATAACGTTATATTCAATTACGTACTGACGTGTAACGTTATATAGTATTACCTGATGACGTATAACGTTATATACTATTACGTAATAACGCATAAAGTTATATACTATTACGTAATGACGTATAGCGTTATACTATTATGCAATGACGTATAACGTTATATACTATTACGTACTAACGTGTAACGTTATATAGTATTACCTGATGACGTATAACGTTATACTATTATGTAATGACGTATAACGTTATTGAGTATTACCTTATAACGTATAACGTTATATCCTATTACGTACTAACGTATAACGTTATATTCTATTACGTACTAACGTGTAACGTTATATAGTATTACCTGATGACGTATAACGTTATATACTATTACGTACTAACGTATAACGTTATATACTAGTACGTAATGACGTATAACGTTATATACTAATACGTAACAACGTATAACGTTATATACTATTACGTAATAACGCATAAAGTTATATACTATTACGTAATGACGTATAACGTTATATGCTATAACGTACTAACGTATAACGTTATATACTGATACGTACTAACGTATAACGTTATATACTATTACGTAACAACGTATAACGTTATATACAAATACGTAATGACGTATAACGTTATATACTATTACGTACTAACGTGTAACGTTATATAGTATTACCTGATGACGTATAACGTTATACTATTATGTAATGACGTATAACGTTATTGAGTATTACCTTATAACGTATAACGTTATATCCTATTACGTACTAACGTATAACGTTATATTCTATTACGTACTAACGTGTAACGTTATATAGTATTACCTGATGACGTATAACGTTATATACTATTACGTACTAACGTATAACGTTATATACTATTACGTACTAACGTATAACGTTATATCCTATTACGTAATAACGTATAACGTTATATGCTATTACGTACTAACGTATAACGATATATACTGTTACGTACTAAGGTATAATGTTATATACTATTACGTACTAACGTATAACGTTATATACTAGTACGTAACAACGTATAACGTTATATACAAATACGTAATGACGTATAACGTTATATACTATTACGTAATGACGTATAACGTTATACTGTTATGTAATGACGTATAACGTTATTGAGTATTACCTTATAACGTATAACGTTATATCCTATTACGTACTAACGTATAACGTTATATTCTATTACGTACTGACGTGTAACGTTATATAGTATTACTTGATGACGTATAACGTTATATACTATTACGTACTAACGTGTAACGTTATATTCTATTACGTACTAACGTATAACGTTATATATTATTACGTGCTAACGTATAACGTTATATCCTATTACGTGTTAACGTATAACGTTATATAGTATTACCTGATGACGTGTATAACGTTATATACAATTACGTACTAACGTATAACGTTATATTCTATTACGTACTAACGTGTAACGTTATATAGTATTACCTGATGACGTATAACGTTATATTCTATTACGTACTAACGTGTAACGTTATATAGTATTACCTGATGACGTATAACGTTATATACCAGTACGTAATGACGTATAACGTTATATACTATTACGTCCTAACGTATAACGTTATATACTAGTACGTAATGACGTATAACGTTATATACTATTACGTACTAACGTGTAACGTTATATTCTATTACGTACTAACGTATAACGTTATATACTATTACGTGCTAACGTATAACGTTATATCCTATTACGTGTTAACGTATAACGTTATATAGTATTACCTGATGACGTGTATAACGTTATATACAATTACGTACTAACGTATAACGTTATATTCTATTACGTACTAACGTGTAACGTTATATAGTATTACCTGATGACGTATAACGTTATATACTATTACGTAATAACGTGTAACGTTATATAGTATTACCAGATGACGTATAACGTTATATACTATTACGTAATAACGTGTAACGTAATATATTATTACCTGATGACGTATAACGTTATATACTATTACGTACTAACGTATAACGTTATATACTATTACGCAATGACGTATAACGTTATATACTATTACGTACTAACGTATAACGTTATATCCTATTACGTAATAACGTATAACGTTATATGCTATAACGTACTAACGTATAACGTTATATACTAATACGTACTAACGTATAACGTTATATACTATTACGTACTAACGTATAACGTTATATACTAGTACGTAATGACGTATAACGTTATATACTAATACGTAACAACGTATAACGTTATATACTATTACGTAATAACGCATAAAGTTATATACTATTACGTAATGACGTATAACGTTATATACTATAACGTACTAACGTATAACGTTATATACTGATACGTACTAACGTATAACGTTATATACTATTACGTACTAACGTATAACGTTATATACTAGTACGTAATGACGTATAACGTTATATACTAATACGTAACAACGTATAACGTTATATACTATTACGTAATAACGCATAAAGTTATATACTATTACGTAATGACGTATAACGTTATACTATTATGTAATGACGTATAACGTTATTGAGTATTACCTTATAACGTATAACGTTATATCCTATTACGTACTAACGTGTAACGTTATATACTGATACGTACTAACGTATAACGTTATATACTAGTACGTAATGACGTATAACGTTATATACTAATACGTAACAACGTATAACGTTATATACAAATACGTAATGACGTATAACGTTATATACTATTACGTAATGACGTATAACGTTATACTGTTGTGTAATAACGTATAACGTTACTGAGTATTACCTTTTAAGGTATAACGTTATATCCTATTACGTACTAACGTATAACGTTATATTCAATTACGTACTGACGTGTAACGTTATATAGTATTACCTGATGACGTATAACGTTATATACTATTACGTAATAACGCATAAAGTTATATACTATTACGTAATGACGTATAGCGTTATACTATTATGCAATGACGTATAACGTTATATACTATTACGTACTAACGTGTAACGTTATATAGTATTACCTGATGACGTATAACGTTATACTATTATGTAATGACGTATAACGTTATTGAGTATTACCTTATAACGTATAACGTTATATCCTATTACGTACTAACGTATAACGTTATATTCTATTACGTACTAACGTGTAACGTTATATAGTATTACCTGATGACGTATAACGTTATATACTATTACGTACTAACGTATAACGTTATATACTAGTACGTAATGACGTATAACGTTATATACTAATACGTAACAACGTATAACGTTATATACTATTACGTAATAACGCATAAAGTTATATACTATTACGTAATGACGTATAACGTTATATGCTATAACGTACTAACGTATAACGTTATATACTGATACGTACTAACGTATAACGTTATATACTATTACGTACTAACGTATAACGTTATATACTAGTACGTAATGACGTATAACGTTATATACTAATACGTAACAACGTATAACGTTATATACTATTACGTAATAACGCATAAAGTTATATACTATTACGTAATGACGTATAACGTTATACTGTTATGTAATAACGTATAACGTTACTGAGTATTACCTTTTAACGTATAACGTTATATCCTATTACGTACTAACGTATAACGTTATATTCTATTACGTACTAACGTGTAACGTTATATAGTATTACCTGATGACGTATAACGTTATATACTGATACGTACTAACGTATAACGTTATATACTATTACGTACTAACGTATAACGTTATATACTAGTACGTAATGACGTATAACGTTATATACTAATACGTAACAACGTATAACGTTATATACTATTACGTAATAACGCATAAAGTTATATACTATTACGTAATGACGTATAGCGTTATACTATTATGCAATGACGTATAACGTTATATACTATTACGTACTAACGTGTAACGTTATATAGTATTACCTGATGACGTATAACGTTATACTATTATGTAATGACGTATAACGTTATTGAGTATTACCTTATAACGTATAACGTTATATCCTATTACGTACTAACGTATAACGTTATATTCTATTACGTACTAACGTGTAACGTTATATAGTATTACCTGATGACGTTTAACGTTATATACTATTACGTACTAACGTATAACGTTATATACTATTACGTACTAACGTATAACGTTATATCCTATTACGTAATAAGGTATAACGTTATATGCTATTACGTACTAACGTATAACGATATATACTGTTACGTACTAAGGTATAATGTTATATACTATTACGTACTAACGTATAACGTTATATACTAGTACGTAACAACGTATAACGTTATATACAAATACGTAATGACGTATAACGTTATATACTATTACGTAATGACGTATAACGTTATACTGTTATGTAATGACGTATAACGTTATTGAGTATTACCTTATAACGTATAACGTTATATCCTATTACGTACTAACGTATAACGTTATATTCTATTACGTACTGACGTGTAACGTTATATAGTATTACTTGATGACGTATAACGTTATATACTATTACGTACTAACGTGTAACGTTATATTCTATTACGTACTAACGTATAACGTTATATATTATTACGTGCTAACGTATAACGTTATATCCTATTACGTGTTAACGTATAACGTTATATAGTATTACCTGATGACGTGTATAACGTTATATACAATTACGTACTAACGTATAACGTTATATTCTATTACGTACTAACGTGTAACGTTATATAGTATTACCTGATGACGTATAACGTTATATTCTATTACGTACTAACGTGTAACGTTATATAGTATTACCTGATGACGTATAACGTTATATACCAGTACGTAATGACGTATAACGTTATATACTATTACGTCCTAACGTATAACGTTATATACTAGTACGTAATGACGTATAACGTTATATACTATTACGTACTAACGTGTAACGTTATATTCTATTACGTACTAACGTATAACGTTATATACTATTACGTGCTAACGTATAACGTTATATCCTATTACGTGTTAACGTATAACGTTATATAGTATTACCTGATGACGTGTATAACGTTATATACAATTACGTACTAACGTATAACTTTATATTCTATTACGTACTAACGTGTAACGTTATATAGTATTACCTGATGACGTATAACGTCATATCCCATTACGTACTAACGTATAACGTTATATACTATTACGTACTAACGTGTAACGTTATAAACTAATACGTAATGACGTATAACGTTATATACAAATACGTAATAACGTATATCGTTATACACTATTACGTACTAACGTTTAACGTTATATACTATTACGTACTAACGTGTAACGTTATATAGTATTACCAGATGACGTATAACGTTGTATACTATTACGTACTAACGTATAACGTTATATACTATTACGCAATGACGTATAACGTTATATACTATTACGCAATGACGTATAACGTTATATCCTATTACGTACTGACGTATAACGTTATATACCAGTACGTAATGACGTATAACGTTATATACTATTACGTCCGAACGTATAACGTTATATAGTATTACCTGATGACGTATAACGTTATATACTATTACGTACTAACGTATAACGTTATATACTATTACGTACTAACGTATAACGTTATATCCTATTACGTAATAACGTATAACGATATATGCTATTACGTACTAACGTATAACGATATATACTGTTACGTACTAAGGTATAATGTTATATACTATTACGTACTAACGTATAACGTTATATACTAGTACGTAATGACGTATAACGTTATATACTAATACGTAACACCGTATAACGTTATATACAAATACGTAATGACGTATAACGTTATATACTATTACGTAATGACGTATAACGTTATACTGTTATGTAATAACGTATAACGTTACTGAGTATTACCTTTTAAGGTATAACGTTATATCCTATTACGTACTAACGTATAACGATATATACTGTTACGTACTAAGGTATAATGTTATATACTATTACGTACTAACGTATAACGTTATATACTAGTACGTACTAACGTATAACGTTATATACTATTACGTACTAACGTATAACGTTATATCCTATTACGTAATAACGTATAACGTTATACTGTTATGTAATGACGTATAACGTTATTGAGTATTACCTTATAACGTATAACGTTATATCCTATTACGTAATAACGTATAACGTTATATTCTATTACGTACTGACGTGTAACGTTATATAGTATTACTTGATGACGTATAACGTTATATACTATTACGTACTAACGTGTAACGTTATATTCTATTACGTACTAACGTATAACGTTATATATTATTACGTGCTAACGTATAACGTTATATCCTATTACGTGTTAACGTATAACGTTATATAGTATTACCTGATGACGTGTATAACGTTATATACAATTACGTACTAACGTATAACGTTATATTCTATTACGTACTAACGTGTAACGTTATATAGTATTACCTGATGACGTATAACGTTATATACCAGTACGTAATGACGTATAACGTTATATACTATTACGTCCTAACGTATAACGTTATATACTAGTACGTAATGACGTATAACGTTATATACTATTACGTACTAACGTGTAACGTTATATTCTATTACGTACTAACGTATAACGTTATATACTATTACGTGCTAACGTATAACGTTATATCCAATTTCGTGTTAACGTATAACGTTTTATAGTATTACCTGATGACGTATATAACGTTATATACAATTACGTACTAACGTATAACGTTATATTCTATTACGTACTAACGTGTAACGTTATATAGTATTACCTGATGACGTATAACGTCATTTCCCATTACGTACTAACGTATAACGTTATATACTATTACGTACTAACGTGTAACGTTATAAACTAATACGTAATGACGTATAACGTTATAAACAAATACGTAATAACGTATATCGTTATACACTATTACGTACTAACGTTTAACGTTATATACTATTACGTACTAACGTGTAACGTTATATACTAGTACGTAATGACGTATAACGTTATATACTAATACGTAACAACGTATAACGTTATATACAAATACGTAATGACGTATAACGTTATATACTATTACGTAATGACGTATAACGTTATACTGTTATGTAATAACGTATAACGTTACTGAGTATTACCTTTTAAGGTATAACGTTATATCCTATTACGTACTAACGTATAACGATATATACTGTTACGTACTAAGGTATAATGTTATATACTATTACGTACTAACGTGTAACGTTATATAGTATTACCATATGACGTATAACGTTATATACTATTACGTAATAACGTGTAACGTAATATAGTATTACCTGATGACGTATAACGTTATATACTATTACGTACTAACGTATAACGTTATATACTATTACGCAATGACGTATAACGTTATATACTATTACGCAATGACGTATAACGTTATATCCTATTACGTACTGACGTATAACGTTATATACCAGTACGTAATGACGTATAACGTTATATACTATTACGTCCGAACGTATAACGTTATATAGTATTATCTGATGACGTATAACGTTATATACTATTACGTACTAACGTATAACGTTATATACTATTACGTACTAACGTATAACGTTATATCCTATTACGTAATAACGTATAACGTTATATGCTATTACGTACTAACGTATAACGATATATACTGTTACGTACTAAGGTATAATGTTATATACTATTACGTACTAACGTATAACGTTATATACTAGTACGTAATGACGTATAACGTTATATACTAATACGTAACAACGTATAACGTTATATACAAATACGTAATGACGTATAACGTTATATACTATTACGTAATGACGTATAACGTTATACTGTTATGTAATAACGTATAACGTTACTGAGTATTACCTTTTAAGGTATAACGTTATATCCTATTACGTACTAACGTATAACGATATATACTGTTACGTACTAAGGTATAATGTTATATACTATTACGTACTAACGTATAACGTTATATACTAGTACGTAATGACGTATAACGTTATATACTAATACGTAACACCGTATAACGTTATATACAAATACGTAATGACGTATAACGTTATATACTATTACGTAATGACGTATAACGTTATACTGTTATGTAATAACGTATAACGTTACTGAGTATTACCTTTTAAGGTATAACGTTATATCCTATTACGTACTAACGTATAACGATATATACTGTTACGTACTAAGGTATAATGTTATATACTATTACGTACTAACGTATAACGTTATATACTAGTACGTACTAACGTATAACGTTATATACTATTACGTACTAACGTATAACGTTATATCCTATTACGTAATAACGTATAACGTTATACTGTTATGTAATGACGTATAACGTTATTGAGTATTACCTTATAACGTATAACGTTATATCCTATTACGTAATAACGTATAACGTTATATTCTATTACGTACTGACGTGTAACGTTATATAGTATTACTTGATGACGTATAACGTTATATACTATTACGTACTAACGTGTAACGTTATATTCTATTACGTACTAACGTATAACGTTATATATTATTACGTGCTAACGTATAACGTTATATCCTATTACGTGTTAACGTATAACGTTATATAGTATTACCTGATGACGTGTATAACGTTATATACAATTACGTACTAACGTATAACGTTATATTCTATTACGTACTAACGTGTAACGTTATATAGTATTACCTGATGACGTATAACGTTATATACCAGTACGTAATGACGTATAACGTTATATACTATTACGTCCTAACGTATAACGTTATATACTAGTACGTAATGACGTATAACGTTATATACTATTACGTACTAACGTGTAACGTTATATTCTATTACGTACTAACGTATAACGTTATATACTATTACGTGCTAACGTATAACGTTATATCCTATTACGTGTTAACGTATAACGTTATATAGTATTACCTGATGACGTGTATAACGTTATATACAATTACGTACTAACGTATAACGTTATATTCTATTACGTACTAACGTGTAACGTTATATAGTATTACCTGATGACGTATAACGTCATATCCCATTACGTACTAACGTATAACGTTATATACTATTACGTACTAACGTGTAACGTTATAAACTAATACGTAATGACGTATAACGTTATATACAAATACGTAATAACGTATATCGTTATACACTATTACGTACTAACGTTTAACGTTATATACTATTACGTACTAACGTGTAACGTTATATAGTATTACCAGATGACGTATAACGTTATATACTATTACGTAATAACGTGTAACGTAATATAGTATTACCTGATGACGTATAACGTCATATCCCATTACGTACTAACGTATAACGTTATATACTATTACGTACTAACGTGTAACGTTATAAACTAATACGTAATGACGTATAACGTTATATACAAATACGTAATAACGTATATCGTTATACACTATTACGTACTAACGTTTAACGTTATATACTATTACGTACTAACGTGTAACGTTATACAGTATTACCAGATGACGTATAACGTTATATACTATTATGTAATAACGTGTAACGTAATATAGTATTACCTGATGACGTATAACGTTATATACTATTACGTACTAACGTATAACGTTATATACTATTACGCAATGACGTATAACGTTATATACTATTACGCAATGACGTATAACGTTATATCCTATTACGTACTGACGTATAACGTTATATACCAGTACGTAATGACGTATAACGTTATATACTATTACGTCCGAACGTATAACGTTATATAGTATTACCTGATGACGTATAACGTCATATCCTATTACGTACTAACGTATAACGATATATACTATTACGTACTAACGTGTAACGTTATAAACTAATACGTAATGACGTATAACGTGATATACAAATACGTAATAACGTATATCGTTATACACTATTACGTACTAACGTGTAACGTTATATACTATTACGTAATAACGTGTAACGTTATATAGTATTACCAGATGACGTATAACGTTATATACTATTACGTAATAACGTGTAACGTAATATATTATTACCTGATGACGTATAACGTTATATACTATTACGTACTAACGTATAACGTTATATACTATTACGCAATGACGTATAACGTTATATACTATTACGTACTAACGTATAACGTTATATCCTATTACGTAATAACGTATAACGTTATATGCTATAACGTACTAACGTATAACGTTATATACTAATACGTACTAACGTATAACGTTATATACTATTACGTACTAACGTATAACGTTATATACTAGTACGTAATGACGTATAACGTTATATACTAATACGTAACAACGTATAACGTTATATACTATTACGTAATAACGCATAAAGTTATATACTATTACGTAATGACGTATAACGTTATATACTATAACGTACTAACGTATAACGTTATATACTGATACGTACTAACGTATAACGTTATATACTATTACGTACTAACGTATAACGTTATATACTAGTACGTAATGACGTATAACGTTATATACTAATACGTAACAACGTATAACGTTATATACTATTACGTAATAACGCATAAAGTTATATACTATTACGTAATGACGTATAACGTTATACTATTATGTAATGACGTATAACGTTATTGAGTATTACCTTATAACGTATAACGTTATATCCTATTACGTACTAACGTGTAACGTTATATACTGATACGTACTAACGTATAACGTTATATACTAGTACGTAATGACGTATAACGTTATATACTAATACGTAACAACGTATAACGTTATATACAAATACGTAATGACGTATAACGTTATATACTATTACGTAATGACGTATAACGTTATACTGTTATGTAATAACGTATAACGTTACTGAGTATTACCTTTTAAGGTATAACGTTATATCCTATTACGTACTAACGTATAACGTTATATTCAATTACGTACTGACGTGTAACGTTATATAGTATTACCTGATGACGTATAACGTTATATACTATTACGTAATAACGCATAAAGTTATATACTATTACGTAATGACGTATAGCGTTATACTATTATGCAATGACGTATAACGTTATATACTATTACGTACTAACGTGTAACGTTATATAGTATTACCTGATGACGTATAACGTTATACTATTATGTAATGACGTATAACGTTATTGAGTATTACCTTATAACGTATAACGTTATATCCTATTACGTACTAACGTATAACGTTATATACTAGTACGTAATGACGTATAACGTTATATACTAATACGTAACAACGTATAACGTTATATACTATTACGTAATAACGCATAAAGTTATATACTATTACGTAATGACGTATAACGTTATACTGTTATGTAATAACGTATAACGTTACTGAGTATTACCTTTTAACGTATAACGTTATATCCTATTACGTACTAACGTATAACGTTATATTCTATTACGTACTAACGTGTAACGTTATATAGTATTACCTGATGACGTATAACGTTATATACTGATACGTACTAACGTATAACGTTATATACTATTACGTACTAACGTATAACGTTATATACTAGTACGTAATGACGTATAACGTTATATACTAATACGTAACAACGTATAACGTTATATACTATTACGTAATAACGCATAAAGTTATATACTATTACGTAATGACGTATAGCGTTATACTATTATGCAATGACGTATAACGTTATATACTATTACGTACTAACGTGTAACGTTATATAGTATTACCTGATGACGTATAACGTTATACTATTATGTAATGACGTATAACGTTATTGAGTATTACCTTATAACGTATAACGTTATATCCTATTACGTACTAACGTATAACGTTATATTCTATTACGTACTAACGTGTAACGTTATATAGTATTACCTGATGACGTATAACGTTATATACTATTACGTACTAACGTATAACGTTATATACTATTACGTACTAACGTATAACGTTATATCCTATTACGTAATAAGGTATAACGTTATATGCTATTACGTACTAACGTATAACGATATATACTGTTACGTACTAAGGTATAATGTTATATACTATTACGTACTAACGTATAACGTTATATACTAGTACGTAACAACGTATAACGTTATATACAAATACGTAATGACGTATAACGTTATATACTATTACGTAATGACGTATAACGTTATACTGTTATGTAATGACGTATAACGTTATTGAGTATTACCTTATAACGTATAACGTTATATCCTATTACGTACTAACGTATAACGTTATATTCTATTACGTACTGACGTGTAACGTTATATAGTATTACTTGATGACGTATAACGTTATATACTATTACGTACTAACGTGTAACGTTATATTCTATTACGTACTAACGTATAACGTTATATATTATTACGTGCTAACGTATAACGTTATATCCTATTACGTGTTAACGTATAACGTTATATAGTATTACCTGATTACGTGTATAACGTTATATCCTATTACGTACTAACGTATAACGTTATATTCTATTACGTACTAACGTGTAACGTTATATAGTATTACCTGATGACGTATAACGTTATATTCTATTACGTACTAACGTGTAACGTTATATAGTATTACCTGATGACGTATAACGTTATATACTATTACGTACTAACGTATAACGTTATATACTATTACGTCCTAACGTATAACGTTATATACTAGTACGTAATGACGTATAACGTTATATACTATTACGTACTAACGTGTAACGTTATATTCTATTACGTACTAACGTATAACGTTATATACTATTACGTGCTAACGTATAACGTTATATCCTATTACGTGTTAACGTATAACGTTATATAGTATTACCTGATGACGTGTATAACGTTATATACAATTACGTACTAACGTATAACGTTATATTCTATTACGTACTAACGTGTAACGTTATATAGTATTACCTGATGACGTATAACGTCATATCCCATTACGTACTAACGTATAACGTTATATACTATTACGTACTAACGTGTAACGTTATAAACTAATACGTAATGACGTATAACGTTATATACAAATACGTAATAACGTATATCGTTATACACTATTACGTACTAACGTTTAACGTTATATACTATTACGTACTAACGTGTAACGTTATATAGTATTACCAGATGACGTATAACGTTGTATACTATTACGTACTAACGTATAACGTTATATACTATTACGCAATGACGTATAACGTTATATACTATTACGCAATGACGTATAACGTTATATCCTATTACGTACTGACGTATAACGTTATATACCAGTACGTAATGACGTATAACGTTATATACTATTACGTCCGAACGTATAACGTTATATAGTATTACCTGATGACGTATAACGTTATATACTATTACGTACTAACGTATAACGTTATATACTATTACGTACTAACGTATAACGTTATATCCTATTACGTAATAACGTATAACGATATATGCTATTACGTACTAACGTATAACGATATATACTGTTACGTACTAAGGTATAATGTTATATACTATTACGTACTAACGTATAACGTTATATACTAGTACGTAATGACGTATAACGTTATATACTAATACGTAACACCGTATAACGTTATATACAAATACGTAATGACGTATAACGTTATATACTATTACGTAATGACGTATAACGTTATACTGTTATGTAATAACGTATAACGTTACTGAGTATTACCTTTTAAGGTATAACGTTATATCCTATTACGTACTAACGTATAACGATATATACTGTTACGTACTAAGGTATAATGTTATATACTATTACGTACTAACGTATAACGTTATATACTAGTACGTACTAACGTATAACGTTTTATACTATTACGTACTAACGTATAACGTTATATCCTATTACGTAATAACGTATAACGTTATACTGTTATGTAATGACGTATAACGTTATTGAGTATTACCTTATAACGTATAACGTTATATCCTATTACGTAATAACGTATAACGTTATATTCTATTACGTACTGACGTGTAACGTTATATAGTATTACTTGATGACGTATAACGTTATATACTATTACGTACTAACGTGTAACGTTATATTCTATTACGTACTAACGTATAACGTTATATATTATTACGTGCTAACGTATAACGTTATATCCTATTACGTGTTAACGTATAACGTTATATAGTATTACCTGATGACGTGTATAACGTTATATACAATTACGTACTAACGTATAACGTTATATTCTATTACGTACTAACGTGTAACGTTATATAGTATTACCTGATGACGTATAACGTTATATACCAGTACGTAATGACGTATAACGTTATATACTATTACGTCCTAACGTATAACGTTATATACTAGTACGTAATGACGTATAACGTTATATACTATTACGTACTAACGTGTAACGTTATATTCTATTACGTACTAACGTATAACGTTATATACTATTACGTGCTAACGTATAACGTTATATCCAATTTCGTGTTAACGTATAACGTTTTATAGTATTACCTGATGACGTATATAACGTTATATACAATTACGTACTAACGTATAACGTTATATTCTATTACGTACTAACGTGTAACGTTATATAGTATTACCTGATGACGTATAACGTCATTTCCCATTACGTACTAACGTATAACGTTATATACTATTACGTACTAACGTGTAACGTTATAAACTAATACGTAATGACGTATAACGTTATAAACAAATACGTAATAACGTATATCGTTATACACTATTACGTACTAACGTTTAACGTTATATACTATTACGTACTAACGTGTAACGTTATATACTAGTACGTAATGACGTATAACGTTATATACTAATACGTAACAACGTATAACGTTATATACAAATACGTAATGACGTATAACGTTATATACTATTACGTAATGACGTATAACGTTATACTGTTATGTAATAACGTATAACGTTACTGAGTATTACCTTTTAAGGTATAACGTTATATCCTATTACGTACTAACGTATAACGATATATACTGTTACGTACTAAGGTATAATGTTATATACTATTACGTAATAACGTGTAACGTAATATAGTATTACCTGATGACGTATAACGTTATATACTAGTACGTACTAACGTATAACGTTATATACTATTACGTACTAACGTATAACGTTATATGCTATTACGTACTAACGTATAACGATATATACTGTTACGTACTAAGGTATAATGTTATATACTATTACGTACTAACGTATAACGTTATATCCTATTACGTACTGACGTATAACGTTATATACCAGTACGTAATGACGTATAACGTTATATACTATTACGTCCGAACGTATAACGTTATATAGTATTACCTGATGACGTATAACGTTATATACTATTACGTACTAACGTATAACGTTATATACTATTACGTACTAACGTATAACGTTATATCCTATTACGTAATAACGTATAACGTTATATGCTATTACGTACTAACGTATAACGATATATACTGTTACGTACTAAGGTATAATGTTATATACTATTACGTACTAACGTATAACGTTATATACTAGTACGTAATGACGTATAACGTTATATACTAATACGTAACAACGTATAACGTTATATCCTATTACGTGTTAACGTATAACGTTATATAGTATTACCTGATGACGTGTATAACGTTATATACAATTACGTACTAACGTATAACGTTATATTCTATTACGTACTAACGTGTAACGTTATATAGTATTACCTGATGACGTATAACGTTATATACCAGTACGTAATGACGTATAACGTTATATACTATTACGTCCTAACGTATAACGTTATATACTACTACGTAATGACGTATAACGTTATATACTATTACGTACTAACGTGTAACGTTATATTCTATTACGTACTAACGTATAACGTTATATACTATTACGTGCTAACGTATAACGTTATATCCTATTACGTGTTAACGTATAACGTTATATAGTATTACCTGATGACGTATATAACGTTATATACAATTACGTACTAACGTATAACGTTATATTCTATTACGTACTAACGTGTAACGTTATATAGTATTACCTGATGACGTATAACGTCATATCCCATTACGTACTAACGTATAACGTTATATACTATTACGTACTAACGTGTAACGTTATAAACTAATACGTAATGACGTATAACGTTATATACAAATACGTAATAACGTATATCGTTATACACTATTACGTACTAACGTTTAACGTTATATACTATTACGTACTAACGTGTAACGTTATATAGTATTACCAGATGACGTATAACGTTATATACTATTACGTAATAACGTGTAACGTAATATAGTATTACCTGATGACGTATAACGTTATATACTATTACGTACTAACGTATAACGTTATATACTATTACGCAATGACGTATAACGTTATATACTATTACGCAATGACGTATAACGTTATATCCTATTACGTACTGACGTATAACGTTATATACCAGTACGTAATGACGTATAACGTTATATACTATTACGTCCGAACGTATAACGTTATATAGTATTACCTGATGACGTATAACGTTATATACTATTACGTACTAACGTATAACGTTATATACTATTACGTACTAACGTATAACATTATATCCTATTACGTAATAACGTATAACGTTATATGCTATTACGTACTAACGTATAACGATATATACTGTTACGTACTAAGGTATAATGTTATATACTATTACGTACTAACGTATAACGTTATATACTAGTACGTAATGACGTATAACGTTATATACTAATACGTAACAACGTATAACGTTATATACAAATACGTAATGACGTATGACGTTATATACTATTACGTAATGACGTATAACGTTATACTGTTATGTAATAACGTATAAC
This sequence comes from Bombus pascuorum, assembly GCF_905332965.1. NCBI lineage: Eukaryota > Metazoa > Arthropoda > Insecta > Hymenoptera > Apidae > Bombus > Bombus pascuorum. Next base: position 18,559,238 of record NC_083488.1, read on the forward strand.
GTTACTGAGTATTACCTTTTAAGGTATAACGTTATATCCTATTACGTACTAACGTATAACGATATATACTGTTACGTACTAAGGTATAATGTTATATACTATTACGTACTAACGTATAACGTTATATACTAGTACGTACTAACGTATAACGTTATATACTATTACGTACTAACGTATAACGTTATATCCTATTACGTAATAACGTATAACGTTATATGCTATTACGTACTAACGTATAACGATATATACTGTTACGTACTAAGGTATAATGTTATATACTATTACGTACTAACGTATAACGTTATATACTATTACGTAATGACGTATAACGTTATATACTAATACGTAACAACGTATAACGTTATATACAAATACGTAATGACGTATAACGTTATATACTATTACGTAATGACGTATAACGTTATACTGTTATGTAATAACGTATAACGTTACTGAGTATTACCTTTTAAGGTATAACGTTATATCCTATTACGTACTAACGTATAACGTTATATTCAATTACGTACTGACGTGTAACGTTATATAGTATTACCTGATGACGTATAACGTTATATACTATTACGTAATAACGCATAAAGTTATATACTATTACGTAATGACGTATAGCGTTATACTATTATGCAATGACGTATAACGTTATATACTATTACGTACTAACGTGTAACGTTATATAGTATTACCTGATGACGTATAACGTTATACTATTATGTAATGACGTATAACGTTATTGAGTATTACCTTATAACGTATAACGTTATATCCTATTACGTACTAACGTATAACGTTATATTCTATTACGTACTAACGTGTAACGTTATATAGTATTACCTGATGACGTATAACGTTATATACTATTACGTACTAACGTATAACGTTATATACTATTACGTACTAACGTATAACGTTATATCCTATTACGTAATAACGTATAACGTTATATGCTATTACGTACTAACGTATAACGATATATACTGTTACGTACTAAGGTATAATGTTATATACTATTACGTACTAACGTATAACGTTATATACTAGTACGTAATGACGTATAACGTTATATACTAATACGTAACAACGTATAAAGTTATATACAAATACGTAATGACGTATAACGTTATATACTATTACGTAATGACGTATAACGTTATACTGTTATGTAATGACGTATAACGTTATTGAGTATTACCTTATAACGTATAACGTTATATCCTATTACGTACTAACGTATAACGTTATATTCTATTACGTACTGACGTGTAACGTTATATAGTATTACTTGATGACGTATAACGTTATATACTATTACGTACTAACGTGTAACGTTATATTCTATTACGTACTAACGTATAACGTTATATACTATTACGTGCTAACGTATAACGTTATATCCTATTACGTGTTAACGTATAACGTTATATAGTATTACCTGATGACGTGTATAACGTTATATACAATTACGTACTAACGTATAACGTTATATTCTATTACGTACTAACGTGTAACGTTATATAGTATTACCTGATGACGTATAACGTCATATCCTATTACGTACTAACGTATAACGTTATATACTATTACGTACTAACGTGTAACGTTATAAACTAATACGTAATGACGTATAACGTTATATACAAATACGTAATAACGTATATCGTTATACACTATTACGTACTAAAGTGTAACGTTATATACTATTACGTACTAACGTGTAACGTTATATAGTATAACCAGATGACGTATAACGTCATATCCTATTACGTACTAACGTATAACGATATATACTATTACGTACTAACGTGTAACGGTATAAACTAATACGTAATGACGTATAACGTTATATACAAATACGTAATAACGTATATCGTTATACACTATTACGTACTAACGTGTAACGTTATATACTATTACGTAATAACGTGTAACGTTATATAGTATTACCAGATGACGTATAACGTTATATACTATTACGTAATAACGTGTAACGTAATATATTATTACCTGATGACGTATAACGTTATATACTATTACGTACTAACGTATAACGTTATATACTATTACGCAATGACGTATAACGTTATATACTATTACGTACTAACGTATAACGTTATATCCTATTACGTAATAACGTATAACGTTATATGCTATAACGTACTAACGTATAACGTTATATACTAATACGTACTAACGTATAACGTTATATACTATTACGTACTAACGTATAACGTTATATACTAGTACGTAATGACGTATAACGTTATATACTAATACGTAACAACGTATAACGTTATATACTATTACGTAATAACGCATAAAGTTATATACTATTACGTAATGACGTATAACGTTATATACTATAACGTACTAACGTATAACGTTATATACTGATACGTACTAACGTATAACGTTATATACTGATACGTACTAACGTATAACGTTATATTCAATTACGTACTGACGTGTAACGTTATATAGTATTACCTGATGACGTATAACGTTATATACTATTACGTAATAACGCATAAAGTTATATAGTATTACGTAATGACGTATAACGTTATACTATTATGTAATGACGTATAACGTTATTGAGTATTACCTTATAACGTATAACGTTATATCCTATTACGTACTAACGTATAACGTTATACACTATTACGTAAAGACGTATAACGTTATATACTATTATGTAATGACGTATAACGTTATATACTATTACGTACTAACGTATAACGTTATATCCTATTACGTACTAACGTATAACGTTATACACTATTACGTAAAGACGTATAACGTTATATACTATTATGTAATGACGTATAACGTTATATACTATTACGTACTAACGTATAACGTTATATACTATTACGTACTAACGCATAACGTTATATACTAGTACGTAATGACGTATAACGTTATATACTAATACGTAACAACGTATAACGTTATATACAAATACGTAATGACGTATAACGTTATATACTATTACGTAATGACGTATAACGTTATACTGTTATGTAATGACGTATAACGTTATTGAGTATTACCTTATAACGTATAACGTTATATCCTATTACGTACTAACGTATAACGTTATATTCTATTACGTACTATCGAGTAACGTTATATAGTATTGCCTGATGACGTATAACGTTATACTATTATGTAATGACGTATAACGTTATTGAGTATTACCTTATAACGTATAACGTTATATCCTATTACGTACTAACGTATAACGTTATATACTAGTACGTAATGACGTATTACGTTATATACTAATACGTAACAACGTATAACGTTATATACAAATACGTAATGACGTATAACGTTATATACTATTACGTAATGACGTATAACGTTATACTGTTATGTAATGACGTATAACGTTATTGAGTATTACCTTATAACGTATAACGTTATATCCTATTACGTACTAACGTATAACGTTATATTCAATTACGTACTGACGTGTAACGTTATATAGTATTACCTGATGACGTATAACGTTATATACTATTACGTAATAACGCATAAAGTTATATACTATTACGTAATGATGTATAACGTTATACTATTATGTAATGACGTATAACGTTATTGAGTATTACCTTATAACGTATAACGTTATATCCTATTACGTACTAACGTATAACGTTATACACTATTACGTAAAGACGTATAACGTTATATACTATTATGTAATGACGTATAACGTTATATACTATTACGTACTAACGTATAACGTTATATCCTATTACGTAATAACGTATAACGTTATATGCTATTACGTACTAACGTATAACGATATATACTGTTACGTACTAAGGTATAATGTTATATACTATTACGTACTAACGTATAACGTTATATACTAGTACGTAATGACGTATAACGTTATATACTAATACGTAACAACGTATAACGTTATATACAAATACGTAATGACGTATAACGTTATATACTATTACGTAATGACGTATAACGTTATACTGTTATGTAATGACGTATAACGTTATTGAGTATTACCTTGTAACGTATAACGTTATATCCTATTACGTACTAACGTATAACGTTATATTCTATTACGTACTGACGTGTAACGTTATATAGTATTACTTGATGACGTATAACGTTATATACTATTACGTACTAACGTGTAACGTTATATTCTATTACGTACTAACGTATAACGTTATATACTATTACGTGCTAACGTATAACGTTATATCCTATTACGTGTTAACGTATAACGTTATATAGTATTACCTGATGACGTGTATAACGTTATATACAATTACGTACTAACGTATAACGTTATATTCTATTACGTACTAACGTGTTACGTTATATAGTATTACTTGATGACGTATAACGTTATATACTATTACGTACTAACGTGTAACGTTATATTCTATTACGTACTAACGTGTAACGTTATATAGTATTACCTAATGACGTATAACGTTATATACTATTACGTAATAACGCATAACGTCATATCCTATTACGTACTAACGTATAACGTTATATACTATTACGTACTAACGTGTAACGTTATAAACTAATACGTAAGGACGTATAACGTTATATACAAATACGTAATAACGTATATCGTTATACACTATTACGTACTAACGTGTAACGTTATATACTATTACGTACTAACGTGTAACGTTATATAGTATTACCTGATGACGTATAACGTTATATACTATTACGTAATAACGCATAAAGTTATATACTATTACGTAATGACGTATAACGTTATACTATTATGTAATGACGTATAACGTTATATACTATTACGTACTAACGTGTAACGTTATATAGTATTACCTGATGACGTATAACGTTATACTATTATGTAATGACGTATAACGTTATTGAGTATTACCTTATAACGTATAACGTTATATCCTATTACGTACTAACGTATAACGTTATATTCTATTACGTACTATCGTGTAACGTTATATAGTATTACCTGATGACGTATAACGTCATATACTATTACGTACTAACGTATAACGTTATATCCTATTACGTACTAACGTATAACGTTATATACTAATACGTAATATCGTATAACGTTATATACTAATACGTAATATCGTATAACGATACATACTGTTACGTACTAAGGTATAATGTTATATACTATTACGTACTGACGTATAACGTTATATACTATTATGTAATGACGTATAACGTTATATACTATTACGTACTAACGTATAACGTTATATACTAATACGTAATATCGTATAACGTTATATACTAATACGTAATAACGTATAATGTTATATACTATTACGTACTAACGTATAACGTTATACACTATTACGTAAAGACGTATAACGTTATATACTATTATGTAATGACGTATAACGTTATATACTATTACGTACTAACGTATAACGTTATATTCAATTACGTACTGACGTGTAACGTTATATAGTATTACCTGATGACGTATAACGTTATATACTATTACGTAATGACGTATAACGTTATACTGTTATGTAATGACGTATAACGTTATTGAGTATTACCTTATAACGTATAACGTTATATCCTATTACGTACTAACGTATAACGTTATATTCTATTACGTACTATCGTGTAACGTTATATAGTATTACCTGATGACGTATAACGTTATATACTATTACGTACTAACGTATAACGTTATATCCTATTACGTACTAACGTATAACGTTATATACTAATACGTAATATCGTATAACGTTATATACTAATACGTAATATCGTATAATGTTATATACTATTATGTACTAACGTATAACGTTATACACTATTACGTAAAGACGTATAACGTTATATACTATTATGTAATGACGTATAACGTTATATACTATTACGTACTAACGTGTAACGTTATATAGTATTACCTGATGACGTATAACGTTATACTATTATGTAATGACGTATAACGTTATTGAGTATTACCTTATAACGTATAACGTTATATCCTATTACGTACTAACGTATAACGTTATATTCTATTACGTACTAACGTGTAACGTTATATAGTATTACCTGATGACGTATAACGTTATATACTATTACGTACTAACGTATAACGTTATATACTATTACGTACTAACGTATAACGTTATATCCTATTACGTAATAACGTATAACGTTATATACTATTACGTACTAACGTATAACGTTATATCCTATTACGTAATAACGTATAACGTTATATGCTATTACGTACTAACGTATAACGTTATATACTAGTACGTAATGACGTATAACGTTATATACTAATACGTAACAACGTATAACGTTATATACTATTACGTAATAACGCATAAAGTTATATACTATTACGTAATGACGTATAACGTTATACTATTATGTAATGACGTATAACGTTATTGAGTATTACCTTATAACGTATAACGTTATATCCTATTACGTACTAACGTATAACGTTATATTCTATTACGTACTATCGTGTAACGTTATATAGTATTACCTGATGACGTATAACGTTATATACTATTACGTACTAACGTATAACGTTATATCCTATTACGTACTAACGTAAAACGTTATATACTAATACGTAATATCGTATAACGTTATATACTAATACGTAATATCGTATAACGATATATACTGTTACGTACTAAGGTATAATGTTATATACTATTACGTACTGACGTATATCGTTATATACTAGTACGTAATGACGTATAACGTTATATACTAATACGTAACAACGTATAACGTTATATACAAATACGTAATGACGTATAACGTTATATACTATTACGTAATGACGTATAACGTTATACTGTTATGTAATGACGTATAACGTTATTGAGTATTACCTTATAACGTATAACGTTATATCCTATTACGTACTAACGTATAACGTTATATTCTATTACGTACTATCGTGTAACGTAATATAGTATTACCTGATGACGTATAACGTTATATACTATTACGTACTAACGTATAACGTTATATCCTATTACGTACTAACGTATAACGTTATATACTAATACGTAATATCGTATAACGTTATATACTAATACGTAATATCGTATAATGTTATATACTATTACGTACTAACGTATAACGTTATACACTATTACGTAAAGACGTATAACGTTATATACTATTATGTAATGACGTATAACGTTATATACTATTACGTACTAACATATAACGTTGTATTCAATTACGTACTGTCGTGTAACGTTATATAGTATTACCTGATGACGTATAACGTTATATACTATTACGTAATGACGTATAAAGTTATACTGTTATGTAATGACGTATAACGTTATTGAGTATTACCTTATAACGTATAACGTTATATCCTATTACGTACTAACGTATAACGTTATATACTAATACGTAATATCGTATAACGTTATATACTAATACGTAATATCGTATAATGTTATATACTATTACGTACTAACGTATAACGTTATACACTATTACGTAAAGACGTATAACGTTATATACTATTATGTAATGACGTATAACGTTATATACTATTACGTACTAACGTGTAACGTTATATAGTATTACCTGATGACGTATAACGTTATACTATTATGTAATGACGTATAACGTTATTGAGTATTACCTTATAACGTATAACGTTATATCCTATTACGTACTAACGTATAACGTTATATTCTATTACGTACTAACGTATAACGTTATATTCTATTACGTACTGACGTGTAACGTTATATAGTATTACTTGATGACGTATAACGTTATATACTATTACGTACTAACGTGTAACGTTATATTCTATTACGTACTAACGTATAACGTTATATACTATTACGTGCTAACGTATAACGTTATATCCTATTACGTGTTAACGTATAACGTTATATAGTATTACCTGATGACGTGTATAACGTTACATACAATTACGTACTAACGTATAACGTTATATTCTATTACGTACTAACGTGTAACGTTATATAGTATTACCTGATGACGTATAACGTCATATCCTATTACGTACTAACGTATAACGTTATCTACTATTACGTACTAACGTGTAACGTTATATACTATTACGTACTAACGTGTAACGTTATAAACTAATACGTAATGACGTATAACGTTATATACAAATACGTAATAACGTATATCGTTATACACTATTACGTACTAACGTGTAACGTTATATACTATTACGTACTAACGTGTAACGTTATATAGTATTACCAGATGACGTATAACGTCATATCCTATTACGTACTAACGTATAACGTTATATACTATTACGTACTAACGTGTAACGTTATAAACTAATACGTAATGACGTATAACGTTATATACAAATACGTAATAACGTATATCGTTATACACTATTACGTACTAACGTGTAACGTTATATACTATTACGTAATAACGTGTAACGTTATATAGTATTACCAGATGACGTATAACGTTATATACTATTACGTAATAACGTGTAACGTAATATATTATTACCTGATGACGTATAACGTAATATACTATTACGTACTAACGTATAACGTTATATACTATTACGCAATGACGTATAACGTTATATACTATTACGTACTAACGTATAACGTTATATCCTATTACGTAATAACGTATAACGTTATATGCTATAACGTACTAACGTATAACGTTATATACTGATACGTACTAACGTATAACGTTATATACTATTTCGTACTAACGTATAACGTTATATACTAGTACGTAATGACGTATAACGTTATATACTAATACGTAACAACGTATAACGTTATATACTATTACGTAATAACGCATAAAGTTATACACTATTACGTAATGACGTATAACGTTATACTATTATGTAATGACGTATAACGTTATTGAGTATTACCTTATAACGTATAACGTTATATCCTATTACGTACTAACGTATAACGTTATATTCTATTACGTACTAACGTGTAACGTTATATAGTATTACCTGATGACGTATAACGTTATATACAAATACGTAATAACGTATATCGTTATACACTATTACGTACTAACGTTTAACGTTATATACTATTACGTACTAACGTGTAACGTAATATAGTATTACGCAATGACGTATAACGTTATATACTATTACGCAATGACGTATAACGTTATATCCTATTACGTACTAACGTATAACGTTATATTCTATTACGTACTAACGTATAACGTTATATACCAGTACGTAATGACGTATAACGTTATATACTAATACGTAACAACGTATAACGTTATATACAAATACGTAATAAAGTATATCGTTATACACTATTACGTACTAACGTGTAACGTTATATAGTATTACCTGATGTCATATAACGTTATATATTATTACGTAATAACGTATAACGCTATATACTATTACGTACTAACGTATAACGTTATATACCAGTACGTAATGACGTATAACGTTATATACTATTACGTACTAACGTATAACGTTATATACTAGTACGTAATGACGTATAACGTTATATACTATAACGTACTAACGTATAACGTTATATACTGATACGTACTAACGTATAACGTTATATACTATTACGTACTAACGTGTAACGTTATATAGTATTACCAGATGACGTATAACGTTATATACTATTACGTAATAACGTGTAACGTAATATATTATTACCTGATGACGTATAACGTTATATACTATTACGTACTAACGTATAACGTTATTGAGTATTACCTTATAACGTATAACGTTATATCCTATTACGTACTAACGTATAACGTTATATTCTATTACGTACTGACGTGTAACGTTATATAGTATTACTTGTTGACGTATAACGTTATATACTATTACGTACTAACGTGTAACGTTATATTCTATTACGTACTAACGTATAACGTTATATATTATTACGTGCTAACGTATAACGTTATATCCTATTACGTGTTAACGTATAACGTTATATAGTATTACCTGATGACGTGTATAACGTTATATACAATTACGTACTAACGTATAACGTTATATTCTATTACGTACTAACGTGTAACGTTATATAGTATTACCTGATGACGTATAACGTCATATCCCATTACGTACTAACGTATAACGTTATATCCTATTACGTAATAACGTATAACGTTATATGCTATTACGTACTAACGTATAACGTTATATACTAGTACGTAATGACGTATAACGTTATATACTAATACGTAACAACGTATAACGTTATATACTATTACGTAATAACGCATAAAGTTATATACTATTACGTAATGACGTATAACGTTATACTATTATGTAATGACGTATAACGTTATTGAGTATTACCTTATAACGTATAACGTTATATCCTATTACGTACTAACGTATAACGTTATATTCTATTACGTACTATCGTGTAACGTTATATAGTATTACCTGATGACGTATAACGTTATATACTATTACGTACTAACGTATAACGTTATATCCTATTACGTACTAACGTAAAACGTTATATACTAATACGTAATATCGTATAACGTTATATACTAATACGTAATATCGTATAACGATATATACTGTTACGTACTAAGGTATAATGTTATATACTATTACGTACTGACGTATATCGTTATATACTAGTACGTAATGACGTATAACGTTATATACTAATACGTAACAACGTATAACGTTATATACAAATACGTAATGACGTATAACGTTATATACTATTACGTAATGACGTATAACGTTATACTGTTATGTAATGACGTATAACGTTATTGAGTATTACCTTATAACGTATAACGTTATATCCTATTACGTACTAACGTATAACGTTATATTCTATTACGTACTATCGTGTAACGTAATATAGTATTACCTGATGACGTATAACGTTATATACTATTACGTACTAACGTATAACGTTATATCCTATTACGTACTAACGTATAACGTTATATACTAATACGTAATATCGTATAACGTTATATACTAATACGTAATATCGTATAATGTTATATACTATTACGTACTAACGTATAACGTTATACACTATTACGTAAAGACGTATAACGTTATATACTATTATGTAATGACGTATAACGTTATATACTATTACGTACTAACATATAACGTTGTATTCAATTACGTACTGTCGTGTAACGTTATATAGTATTACCTGATGACGTATAACGTTATATACTATTACGTAATGACGTATAAAGTTATACTGTTATGTAATGACGTATAACGTTATTGAGTATTACCTTATAACGTATAACGTTATATCCTATTACGTACTAACGTATAACGTTATATTCTATTACGTACTATCGTGTAACGTTATATAGTATTGCCTGATGACGTATAACGTTATATACTATTACGTACTAACGTATAACGTTATATCCTATTACGTACTAACGTATAACGTTATATCCTATTACGTACTAACGTATAACGTTATATACTAATACGTAATATCGTATAACGTTATATACTAATACGTAATATCGTATAATGTTATATACTATTACGTACTAACGTATAACGTTATACACTATTACGTAAAGACGTATAACGTTATATACTATTATGTAATGACGTATAACGTTATATACTATTACGTACTAACGTGTAACGTTATATAGTATTACCTGATGACGTATAACGTTATACTATTATGTAATGACGTATAACGTTATTGAGTATTACCTTATAACGTATAACGTTATATCCTATTACGTACTAACGTATAACGTTATATTCTATTACGTACTAACGTATAACGTTATATTCTATTACGTACTGACGTGTAACGTTATATAGTATTACTTGATGACGTATAACGTTATATACTATTACGTACTAACGTGTAACGTTATATTCTATTACGTACTAACGTATAACGTTATATACTATTACGTGCTAACGTATAACGTTATATCCTATTACGTGTTAACGTATAACGTTATATAGTATTACCTGATGACGTGTATAACGTTATATACAATTACGTACTAACGTATAACGTTATATTCTATTACGTACTAACGTGTAACGTTATATAGTATTACCTGATGACGTATAACGTCATATCCTATTACGTACTAACGTATAACGTTATCTACTATTACGTACTAACGTGTAACGTTATATACTATTACGTACTAACGTGTAACGTTATAAACTAATACGTAATGACGTATAACGTTATATACAAATACGTAATAACGTATATCGTTATACACTATTACGTACTAACGTGTAACGTTATATACTATTACGTACTAACGTGTAACGTTATATAGTATTACCAGATGACGTATAACGTCATATCCTATTACGTACTAACGTATAACGTTATATACTATTACGTACTAACGTGTAACGTTATAAACTAATACGTAATGACGTATAACGTTATATACAAATACGTAATAACGTATATCGTTATACACTATTACGTACTAACGTGTAACGTTATATACTATTACGTAATAACGTGTAACGTTATATAGTATTACCAGATGACGTATAACGTTATATACTATTACGTAATAACGTGTAACGTAATATATTATTACCTGATGACGTATAACGTAATATACTATTACGTACTAACGTATAACGTTATATACTATTACGCAATGACGTATAACGTTATATACTATAACGTACTAACGTATAACGTTATATCGTATTACGTAATAACGTATAACGTTATATGCTATAACGTACTAACGTATAACGTTATATACTGATACGTACTAACGTATAACGTTATATACTATTTCGTACTAACGTATAACGTTATATACTAGTACGTAATGACGTATAACGTTATATACTAATACGTAACAACGTATAACGTTATATACTATTACGTAATAACGCATAAAGTTATACACTATTACGTAATGACGTATAACGTTATACTATTATGTAATGACGTATAACGTTATTGAGTATTACCTTATAACGTATAACGTTATATCCTATTACGTACTAACGTATAACGTTATATTCTATTACGTACTAACGTGTAACGTTATATAGTATTACCTGATGACGTATAACGTTATATACTATTACGTACTAACGTATAACGTTATATCCTATTACGTACTAACGTATAACGTTATATACTAATACGTAATATCGTATAACGTTATATACTATTACGTACTAACGTATAACGTTATACACTATTACGTAAAGACGTATAACGTTATATACTATTATGTAATGACGTATAACGTTATATACTATTACGTAGTAACGTGTAACGTTATATAGTATTACCTGATGACGTATAACGTTATACTATTATGTAATGACGTATAACGTTATTGAGTATTACCTTATAACGTATAACGTTATATCCTATTACGTACTAACGTATAACGTTATATTCTATTACGTACTAACGTGTAACGTTATATAGTATTACCTGATGACGTATAACGTTATACTATTATGTAATGACGTATAACGTTATTGAGTATTACCTTATAACGTATAACGTTATATCCTATTACGTACTAACGTATAACGTTATATTCTATTACGTACTGACGTGTAACGTTATATAGTATTACTTGTTGACGTATAACGTTATATACTATTACGTACTAACGTGTAACGTTATATTCTATTACGTACTAACGTATAACGTTATATATTATTACGTGCTAACGTATAACGTTATATCCTATTACGTGTTAACGTATAACGTTATATAGTATTACCTGATGACGTGTATAACGTTATATACAATTACGTACTAACGTATAACGTTATATTCTATTACGTACTAACGTGTAACGTTATATAGTATTACCTGATGACGTATAACGTCATATCCCATTACGCACTAACGTATATCGTTATATACTATTACGTACTAACGTGTAACGTTATAAACTAATACGTAATGACGTATAACGTTATATACAAATACGTAATAACGTATATCGTTATACACTATTACGTACTAACGTTTAACGTTATATACTATTACGTACTAACGTGTAACGTAATATAGTATTACGCAATGACGTATAACGTTATATACTATTACGCAATGACGTATAACGTTATATCCTATTACGTACTAACGTATAACGTTATATTCTATTACGTACTAACGTATAACGTTATATACCAGTACGTAATGACGTATAACGTTATATACTAATACGTAACAACGTATAACGTTATATACAAATACGTAATAAAGTATATCGTTATACACTATTACGTACTAACGTGTAACGTTATATAGTATTACCTGATGTCATATAACGTTATATATTATTACGTAATAACGTATAACGCTATATACTATTACGTACTAACGTATAACGTTATATACCAGTACGTAATGACGTATAACGTTATATACTATTACGTACTAACGTATAACGTTATATACTAGTACGTAATGACGTATAACGTTATATACTATAACGTACTAACGTATAACGTTATATACTGATACGTACTAACGTATAACGTTATATACTATTACGTACTAACGTGTAACGTTATATAGTATTACCAGATGACGTATAACGTTATATACTATTACGTAATAACGTGTAACGTAATATATTATTACCTGATGACGTATAACGTTATATACTATTACGTACTAACGTATAACGTTATATACTATTACGCAATGACGTATAACGTTATATACTATTACGTACTAACGTATAACGTTATATCCTATTACGTAATAACGTATAACGTTATATGCTATAACGTACTAACGTATAACGTTATATACTGATACGTACTAACGTATAACGTTATATACTATTACGTACTAACGTATAACGTTATATACTAGTACGTAATGACGTATAACGTTATATACTAATACGTAACAACGTATAACGTTATATACTATTACGTAATAACGCATAAAGTTATATACTATTACGTAAAGACGTATAACGTCATACTATTATGTAATGACGTCTAACGTTATTGAGTATTACCTTATAACGTATAACGTTATATCCTATTACGTACTAACGTATAACGTTATATTCTATTACGTACTAACGTGTAACGTTATATAGTATTACCTGATGACGTATAACGTTATATACTATTACGTACTAACGTATAACGTTATATCCTATTACGTACTAACGTATAACGTTATATACTAATACGTAATATCGTATAACGTTATATACTATTACGTACTAACGTATAACGTTATATACTAGTACGTAATGACGTATAACGTTATATACTAATACGTAACAACGTATAACGTTATATACAAATACGTAATGACGTATAACGTTATATACTATTACGTAATGACGTATAACGTTATACTGTTATGTAATGACGTATAACGTTATTGAGTATTACCTTATAACGTATAACGTTATATCCTATTACGTACTAACGTATAACGTTATATTCTATTACGTACTGACGTGTAACGTTATATAGTATTACTTGATGACGTATAACGTTATATACTATTACGTACTAACGTGTAACGTTATATTCTATTACGTACTAACGTATAACGTTATATATTATTACGTGCTAACGTATAACGTTATATCCTATTACGTGTTAACGTATAACGTTATATAGTATTACCTGATGACGTGTATAACGTTATATACAATTACGTACTAACGTATAACGTTATATTCTATTACGTACTAACGTGTAACGTTATATAGTATTACCTGATGACGTATAACGTCATATCCCATTACGTACTAACGTATAACGTTATATACTATTACGTACTAACGTGTAACGTTATAAACTAATAGGTAATGACGTATAACGTTATATACAAATACGTAATAACGTATATCGTTATACACTATTACGTACTAACGTTTAACGTTATATACTATTACGTACTAACGTGTAACGTTATATAGTATTACCAGATGACGTATAACGTTATATGCTATTACGTAATAACGTGTAACGTAATATAGTATTACCTGATGACGTATAACGTTATATACTATTACGTACTAACGTATAACGTTATATACTATTACGCAATGACGTATAACGTTATATACTATTACGCAATGACGTATAACGTTATATCCTATTACGTACTAACGTATAACGTTATATTCTATTACGTACTAACGTACAACGTTATATACCACTACGTAATGACGCATAACGTTATATACTAATACGTAACAACGTATAACGTTATATACAAATACGTAATAAAGTATATCGTTATACACTATTACGTACTAACGTGTAACGTTATATAGTATTACCTGATGTCGTATAACGTTATATACTAATACGTAATATCGTATAATGTTATATACTATTACGTACTAACGTATAACGTTATACACTATTACGTAAAGACGTATAACGTTATATACTATTATGTAATGACGTATAACGTTATATACTATTACGTACTAACGTGTAAAGTTATATAGTATTACCTGATGACGTATAACGTTATACTATTATGTAATGACGTATAACGTTATTGAGTATTACCTTATAACGTATAACGTTATATCCTATTACGTACTAACGTATAACGTTATATTCTATTACGTACTAACGTATAACGTTATATTCTATTACGTACTGACGTGTAACGTTATATAGTATTACTTGATGACGTATAACGTTATATACTATTACGTACTAACGTGTAACGTTATATTCTATTACGTACTAACGTATAACGTTATATACTATTACGTGCTAACGTATAACGTTATATCCTATTACGTGTTAACGTATAACGTTATATAGTATTACCTGATGACGTGTATAACGTTATATACAATTACGTACTAACGTATAACGTTATATTCTATTACGTACTAACGTGTAACGTTATATAGTATTACCTGATGACGTATAACGTCATATCCTATTACGTACTAACGTATAACGTTATCTACTATTACGTACTAACGTGTAACGTTATATACTATTACGTACTAACGTGTAACGTTATAAACTAATACGTAATGACGTATAACGTTATATACAAATACGTAATAACGTATATCGTTATACACTATTACGTACTAACGTGTAACGTTATATACTATTACGTACTAACGTGTAACGTTATATAGTATTACCAGATGACGTATAACGTCATATCCTATTACGTACTAACGTATAACGTTATATACTATTACGTACTAACGTGTAACGTTATAAACTAATACGTAATGACGTATAACGTTATATACAAATACGTAATAACGTATATCGTTATACACTATTACGTACTAACGTATAACGTTATATACTATTACGTACTAACGTATAACGTTATATACTAGTACGTAATGACGTATAACGTTATATACTAATACGTAACAACGTATAACGTTATATACTATTACGTAATAACGCATAAAGTTATACACTATTACGTAATGACGTATAACGTTATACTATTATGTAATGACGTATAACGTTATTGAGTATTACCTTATAACGTATAACGTTATATCCTATTACGTACTAACGTATAACGTTATATTCTATTACGTACTAACGTGTAACGTTATATAGTATTACCTGATGACGTATAACGTTATACTATTATGTAATGACGTATAACGTTATTGAGTATTACCTTATAACGTATAACGTTATATCCTATTACGTACTAACGTATAACGTTATATTCTATTACGTACTAACGTGTAACGTTATATAGTATTACCTGATGACGTATAACGTTATACTATTATGTAATGACGTATAACGTTATTGAGTATGACCTTATAACGTATAACGTTATATCCTATTACGTACTAACGTATAACGTTATATTCTATTACGTACTAGCGTGTAACGTTATATAGTATTACCTGATGACGTATAACATTATATACTATTACGTACTAACGTATAACGTTATATACTATTACGTACTAACGTATAACGTTATATCCTATTACGTAATAACGTATAACGTTATATGCTATTACGTACTAACGTATAACGATATATACTGTTACGTACTAAGGTATAATGTTATATACTATTACGTACTAACGTATAACGTTATATACTAGTACGTAATGACGTATAACGTTATATACTAATACGTAACAACGTATAACGTTATATACAAATACGTAATGACGTATAACGTTATATACTATTACGTAATGACGTATAACGTTATACTGTTCTGTAATGACGTATAACGTTATTGAGTATTACCTTATAACGTATAACGTTATATCCTATTACGTACTAACGTATAACGTTATATTCTATTACGTACTGACGTGTAACGTTATATAGTATTACTTGATGACGTATAACGTTATATACTATTACGTACTAACGTGTAACGTTATATTCTATTACGTACTAACGTATAACGTTATATATTATTACGTGCTAACGTATAACGTTATATCCTATTACGTGTTAACGCATAACGTTATATAGTATTACCTGATGACGTGTATAACGTTATATACTATTACGTACTAACGTATAACGTTATATACTATTACGCAATGACGTATAACGTTATATACTATTACGCAATGACGTATAACGTTATATCCTATTACGTACTAACGTATAACGTTATATTCTATTACGTACTAACGTATAACGTTATATACCAGTACGTAATGACGTATAACGTTATATACTAATACGTAACAACGTATAACGTTATATACAAATACGTAATAAAGTATATCGTTATACACTATTACGTACTAACGTGTAACGTTATATAGTATTACCTGATGTCATATAACGTTATATATTATTACGTAATAACGTATAACGCTATATACTATTACGTACTAACGTATAACGTTATATACCAGTACGTAATGACGTATAACGTTATATACTATTACGTACTAACGTATAACGTTATATACTAGTACGTAATGACGTATAACGTTATATACTATTACGTACTAACGTGTAACGTTATATTCTATTACGTACTAACGTATAACGTTATATACTATTACGTGCTAACGTATAACGTTATATCCTATTACGTGTTAACGTATAACGTTATATAGTATTACCTGATGACGTGTATAACGTTATATACAAATACGTAATAACGTATATCGTTATACACTATTACGTACTAACGTGTAACGTTATATACTATTACGTACTAACGTGTAACGTTATATAGTATTACCAGATGACGTATAACGTTATATACTATTACGTAATAACGTGTAACGTAATATATTATTACCTGATGACGTATAACGTTATATACTATTACGTACTAACGTATAACGTTATATACTATTACGCAATGACGTATAACGTTATATACTATTACGTACTAACGTATAACGTTATATCCTATTACGTAATAACGTATAACGTTATATGCTATAACGTACTAACGTATAACGTTATATACTGAAACGTACTAACGTATAACGTTATATACTATTACGTACTAACGTATAACGTTATATACTAGTACGTAATGACGTATAACGTTATATACTAATACGTAACAACGTATAACGTTATATACTATTACGTAATAACGCATAAAGTTATATACTATTACGTAAAGACGTATAACGTTATACTATTATGTAATGACGTCTAACGTTATTGAGTATTACCTTATAACGTATAACGTTATATCCTATTACGTACTAACGTATAACGTTATATTCTATTACGTACTAACGTGTAACGTTATATAGTATTACCTGATGACGTATAACGTTATATACTATTACGTACTAACGTATAACGTTATATCCTATTACGTACTAACGTATAACGTTATATACTAATACGTAATATCGTATAACGTTATATACTATTACGTACTAACGTATAACGTTATATACTAGTACGTAATGACGTATAACGTTATATACTAATACGTAACAACGTATAACGTTATATACAAATACGTAATGACGTATAACGTTATATACTATTACGTAATGACGTATAACGTTATACTGTTATGTAATGACGTATAACGTTATTGAGTATTACCTTATAACGTATAACGTTATATCCTATTACGTACTAACGTATAACGTTATATTCTATTACGTACTGACGTGTAACGTTATATAGTATTACTTGATGACGTATAACGTTATATACTATTACGTACTAACGTGTAACGTTATATTCTATTACGTACTAACGTATAACGTTATATATTATTACGTGCTAACGTATAACGTTATATCCTATTACGTGTTAACGTATAACGTTATATAGTATTACCTGATGACGTGTATAACGTTATATACAATTACGTACTAACGTATAACGTTATATTCTATTACGTACTAACGTGTAACGTTATATAGTATTACCTGATGACGTATAACGTCATATCCCATTACGTACTAACGTATAACGTTATATACTATTACGTACTAACGTGTAACGTTATAAACTAATACGTAATGACGTATAACGTTATATACAAATACGTAATAACGTATATCGTTATACACTATTACGTACTAACGTTTAACGTTATATACTATTACGTACTAACGTGTAACGTTATATAGTATTACCAGATGACGTATAACGTTATATACTATTACGTAATAACGTGTAACGTAATATAGTATTACCTGATGACGTATAACGTTATATACTATTACGTACTAACGTATAACGTTATATACTATTACGCAATGACGTATAACGTTATATACTATTACGCAATGACGTATAACGTTATATCCTATTACGTACTAACGTATAACGTTATATTCTATTACGTACTAACGTATAACGTTATATACCAGTACGTAATGACGCATAACGTTATATACTAATACGTAACAACGTATAACGTTATATACAAATACGTAATAAAGTATATCGTTATACACTATTACGTACTAACGTGTAACGTTATATAGTATTACCTGATGTCGTATAACGTTATATATTATTACGTAATAACGTATAACGCTATATACTATTACGTACTAACGTATAACGTTATATACCAGTACGTAATGACGTATAACGTTATATACTATTACGTACTAACGTATAACGTTATATACTATTACGTACTAACGTATAACGTTATATACTAGTACGTAATGACGTATAACGTTATATACTAATACGTAACAACGTATAACGTTATATACTATTACGTAATAACGCATAAAGTTATATACTATTACGTAAAGACGTATAACGTTATACTATTATGTAATGACGTATAACGTTATTGAGTATTACCTTATAACGTATAACGTTATATCCTATTACGTACTAACGTATAACGTTATATTCTATTACGTACTAACGTGTAACGTTATATAGTATTACCTGATGACGTATAACGTTATATACTATTACGTACTAACGTATAACGTTATATCCTATTACGTACTAACGTATAACGTTATATACTAATACGTAATATCGTATAACGTTATATACTATTACGTACTAACGTATAACGTTATATACTAGTACGTAATGACGTATAACGTTATATACTAATACGTAACAACGTATAACGTTATATACAAATACGTAATGACGTATAACGTTATATACTATTACGTAATGACGTATAACGTTATACTGTTATGTAATGACGTATAACGTTATTGAGTATTACCTTATAACGTATAACGTTATATCCTATTACGTACTAACGTATAACGTTATATTCAATTACGTACTGACGTGTAACGTTATATAGTATTACCTGATGACGTATAACGTTATATACTATTACGTAATAACGCATAAAGTTATATACTATTACGTAATGACGTATAACGTTATACTATTATGTAATGACGTATAACGTTATATACTATTACGTACTAACGTGTAACGTTATATAGTATTACCTGATGACGTATAACGTTATACTATTATGTAATGACGTATAACGTTATTGAGTATTACCTTATAACGTATAACGTTATATCCTATTACGTACTAACGTATAACGTTATATTCTATTACGTACTAACGTGTAACGTTATAAAATTACCTGATGACGTATAACGTTATATACTATTACGTACTAACGTATAACGTTATATACTATTACGTACTAACGTATAACGTTATACACTATTACGTAAAGACGTATAACGTTATATACTATTATGTAATGACGTATAACGTTATATACTATTACGTACTAACGTATAACGTTATATCCTATTACGTAATAACGTATAACGTTATTTGCTATTACGTACTAACGTATAACGATATATACTGTTACGTACTAAGGTATAATGTTATATACTATTACGTACTAACGTATAACGTTATATACTAGTACGTAATGACGTATAACGTTATATACTAATACGTAACAACGTATAACGTTATATACAAATACGTAAAGACGTATAACGTTATATACTATTACGTAATGACGTATAACGTTATACTGTTATGTAATGACGTATAACGTTATTGAGTATTACCTTATAACGTATAACGTTATATCCTATTACGTACTAACGTATAACGTTATATTCTATTACGTACTGACGTGTAACGTTATATAGTATTACTTGATGACGTATAACGTTATATACTATTACGTACTAACGTGTAACGTTATATTCTATTACGTACTAACGTATAACGTTATATACTAGTACGTAATGACGTATACCGTTATATACTAATACGTAACAACGTATAACGTTATATACTATTACGTAATAACGCATAAAGTTATATACTATTACGTAATGACGTATAACGTTGTACTATTATGTAATGACGTATAACGTTATTGAGTATTACCTTATAACGTATATCGTTATATCCTATTACGTACAAACGTGTAACGTAATATAGTATTACCTGATGACGTATAACGTTATATACTATTACGTACTAACGTATAACGTTATATTCTATTACGTACTAACGTGTAACGTTATATAGTATTACCTGATGACGTATAACGTTATATCCTATTACGTAATAACGTATAACGTTATATGCTATAACGTACTAACGTATAACGTTATATACTGATACGTACTAACGTATAACGTTATATACTATTACGTACTAACGTATAACGTTATATACTAGTACGTAATGACGTATAACGTTATATACTAATACGTAACAACGTATAACGTTATATACTATTACGTAATAACGCATAAAGTTATATACTATTACGTAATGACGTATAACGTTATACTACAGGGTGCGCCGTTAGAATCCGGACAAAAGAAGTTTTGTGCAGAAAGTTGTTTATTTAAGTCAATACACAAAAACACATGAAAATGTTGTTATATCTCATTTAAAGGGTCCTTGCTGAGAACTTTTATTCTATGTAACCACCCTCTGCCTCTATGACCTGCTCTATTCTTGCTCTAAAGCGCGAGCACGCTGACTTCAACTGGTCGCGTTTAATTGTCGCGAATTCTGACTCGATAGCAGCTCGTAGGGAGTTGACGTTGGGGTGCCTGCATTTATTAGTTTGTCTCTCGATAACGCCCCACACGTAATAGTCCAATGGGTTTAGGTCGGGACTGTTAGGAGCAGCTTCGTGTTTTAACGAACACAGAATCAAATGACAACGGGCAAATCTTTTAAGCTTGGCGGCCTCGGAGAGCATCTGACGGACTTTGAGAACGTAGGAGGCATATCTAAGATCCTCTTGAGCTATTCGACGGACAATCGTTTCACTCACCCCCAAGACGGAGGCTAATTTTCGGAGAGAAGTTCCCGGATCTTCCAAAATCATGTCTTGGGCCCTTTGAATAATTTCTGGCGTCCTTGTTGATTTTTCCCTAACCTGAACTTTTCTCGCCGGAGAAGGAGAACCCTTCTCGAACCACTCTGAGGCTGCGTATCTCTTAGCAATGTCGTATACCGTCGATCTTGGGTAGCTAAAGAATTTTATAATTTCGACCGGCGTTCTCCCGGCGCGAAGACTTTCTATAATCGCCGCTCTTCTATCGTATTCCGGGTTTTGCTTAACGAGTTCTGTCATTTTGAGGTTATAGAAGACTTATTGACATATTTAACTAACTTCAGAGTCAATCAGCACAAACATCTGAATTCTAATATGGTGGGAACTACAAATTGAATTCTGTCCGAATTCTAACGGCGCACCCTGTATTATGTAATGACGTATAACGTTATTGAGTATTACCTTATAACGTATAACGTTATATCCTGTTACGTACTAACGTATAACGTTATATTCTATTACGTACTAACGTGTAACGTTATATAGTATTACCTGATGACGTATAACGTTATATACTATTACGTACTAACGTATAACGATATATACTGTTACGTACTAAGGTATAACGTTATATAATATTACGTACTAACGTATAACGTTATATACTAGTACGTAATGACGTATAACGTTATACTATTATGTAATGACGTATAACGTTATTGAGTATTACCTTATAACGTATAACGTTATATCCTATTACGTACTAACGTATAACGTTATATTCTATTACGTACTAACGTGTAACGTTATATAGTATTACCTGATGACGTATAACGTTATATACTATTACGCACTAACGTATAACGTTATATACTATTACGTACTAACGTATAACTTTATATCCTATTACGTAATCACGTATAACGTTATATGCTATTACGTACTAACGTATAACGATATATACTGCTACGTACTAAGGTATAACGTTATATACTATTACGTACTAACGTATAACGTTATATACTAGTACGTAATGACGTATAACGTTATATACTAATACGTAACAACGTATAACGTTATATACAAATACGTAATGACGTATAACGTTATATCCTATTACGTACTAACGTATAACGTTATATACAAATACGTAATAAGGTATATCGTTATACACTATTACGTACTAACGTGTAACGTTATATAGTATTACCTGATGTCGTATAACGTTATATATTATTACGTAATAACGTATAACGCTATATACTATTATGTACTAACGTATAACGTTATATACTAGTACGTAATGCCGTATAACGTTATATACTATTACGTACTAACGTATAACGTTATATCCTATTACGTAATAACGTATAACGTTATATGCTATTACGTACTAACGTATAACGATATATACTGTTACGTACTAAGGTATAACGTTATATACTATTACGTACTAACGTATAACGTTATATACTAGTACGTAATGACATATAACGTTATATACTAATACGTAACAACGTATAACGTTATATCCTATTACGTAATAACGTATAACGTTATATGCTATTACGTACTAACGTATAACGATATATACTGTTACGTACTAAGGTATAACGTTATATACTATTACGTACTAACGTATAACGTTATATACTAGTACGTAATGACGTATAACGTTATATACTAATACGTAACAACGTATAACGTTATATACAAATACGTAAAGACGTATAACGTTATATACTATTACGTAATGACGTATAACGTTATACTGTTATGTAATGACGTATAACGTTATTGAGTATTACCTTATAACGTATAACGTTATATCCTATTACGTACTAACGTATAACGTTATATACTATTACGTGCTAACGTATAACGTTATATCCTATTACGTGTTAACGTATAACGTTATATAGTATTACCTGATGACGTGTATAACGTTATATACAAATACGTAATAACGTATATCGTTATACACTATTACGTACTAACGTGTAACGTTATATACTATTACGTACTAACGTGTAACGTTATATAGTATTACCAGATGACGTATAACGTTATATACTATTACGTAATAACGTGTAACGTAATATATTAATACCTGATGACGTATAACGTTATATACTATTACGTACTAACGTATAACGTTATATACTATTACGCAATGACGTATAACGTTATATACTATTACGTACTAACGTATAACGTTATATCCTATTACGTACTAACGTATAACGTTATATACTAATACGTAATATCGTATAACGTTATATACTATTACGTACTAACGTATAACGTTATATACTAGTACGTAATGACGTATAACGTTATATACTAATACGTAACAACGTATAACGTTATATACAAATACGTAATGACGTATAACGTTATATACTATTACGTAATGACGTATAACGTTATACTGTTATGTAATGACGTATAACGTTATTGAGTATTACCTTATAACGTATAACGTTATATCCTATTACGTACTAACGTATAACGTTATATTCAATTACGTACTGACGTGTAACGTTATATAGTATTACCTGATGACGTATAACGTTATATACTATTACGTAATAACGCATAAAGTTATATACTATTACGTAATGACGTATAACGTTATACTATTATGTAATGACGTATAACGTTATATACTATTACGTACTAACGTGTAACGTTATATAGTATTACCTGATGACGTATAATGTTATACTATTATGTAATGACGTATAACGTTATTGAGTATTACCTTATAACGTATAACGTTATATCCTATTACGTACTAACGTATAACGTTATATTCTATTACGTACTAACGTGTAACGTTATATAGTATTACCTGATGACGTATAACGTTATATACTATTACGTACTAACGTATAACGTTATATACTATTACGTACTAACGTATAACGTTATACACTATTACGTAAAGACGTATAACGTTATATACTATTATGTAATGACGTATAACGTTATATACTATTACGTACTAACGTATAACGTTATATCCTATTACGTAATAACGTATAACGTTATTTGCTATTACGTACTAACGTATAACGATATATACTGTTACGTACTAAGGTATAATGTTATATACTATTACGTACTAACGTATAACGTTATATACTAGTACGTAATGACGTATAACGTTATATACTAATACGTAACAACGTATAACGTTATATACAAATACGTAAAGACGTATGACGTTATATACTATTACGTAATGACGTATAACGTTATACTGTTATGTAATGACGTATAACGTTATTGAGTATTACCTTATAACGTATAACGTTATATCCTATTACGTACTAACGTATAACGTTATATTCTATTACGTACTGACGTGTAACGTTATATAGTATTACTTGATGACGTATAACGTTATATACTATTACGTACTAACGTGTAACGTTATATTCTATTACGTACTAACGTATAACGTTATATACTAGTACGTAATGACGTATAACGTTATATACTAATACGTAACAACGTATAACGTTATATACTATTACGTAATAACGCATAAAGTTATATACTATTACGTAATGACGTATAACGTTATACTATTATGTAATGACGTATAACGTTATATACTATTACGTACTAACGTGTAACGTTATATAGTATTACCTGATGACGTATAATGTTATACTATTATGTAATGACGTATAACGTTATTGAGTATTACCTTATAACGTATAACGTTATATCCTATTACGTACTAACGTATAACGTTATATTCTATTACGTACTAACGTGTAACGTTATATAGTATTACCTGATGACGTATAACGTTATATACTATTACGTACTAACGTATAACGTTATATACTATTACGTACTAACGTATAACGTTATACACTATTACGTAAAGACGTATAACGATATATACTGTTACGTACTAAGGTATAACGTTATATACTATTACGTACTAACGTATAACGTTATATACTAGTACGTAATGACGTATAACGTTATATACTAATACGTAACAACGTATAACGTTATATACAAATACGTAAAGACGTATAACGTTATATACTATTACGTAATGACGTATAACGTTATACTGTTATGTAATGACGTATAACGTTATTGAGTATTACCTTATAACGTATAACGTTATATCCTATTACGTACTAACGTATAACGTTATATACTATTACGTGCTAACGTATAACGTTATATCCTATTACGTGTTAACGTATAACGTTATATAGTATTACCTGATGACGTGTATAACGTTATATACAAATACGTAATAACGTATATCGTTATACACTATTACGTACTAACGTGTAACGTTATATACTATTACGTACTAACGTGTAACGTTATATAGTATTACCAGATGACGTATAACGTTATATACTATTACGTAATAACGTGTAACGTAATATATTAATACCTGATGACGTATAACGTTATATACTATTACGTACTAACGTATAACGTTATATACTATTACGCAATGACGTATAACGTTATATACTATTACGTACTAACGTATAACGTTATATCCTATTACGTACTAACGTATAACGTTATATACTAATACGTAATATCGTATAACGTTATATACTATTACGTACTAACGTATAACGTTATATACTAGTACGTAATGACGTATAACGTTATATACAAATACGTAAAGACGTATAACGTTATATACTATTACGTAATGACGTATAACGTTATACTGTTATGTAATGACGTATAACGTTATTGAGTATTACCTTATAACGTATAACGTTATATCCTATTACGTACTAACGTATAACGTTATATTCTATTACGTACTGACGTGTAACGTTATATAGTATTACTTGATGACGTATAACGTTATATACTATTACGTACTAACGTGTAACGTTATATTCTATTACGTACTAACGTATAACGTTATACTATTATGTAATGACGTATAACGTTATATACTATTACGTACTAACGTGTAACGTTATATAGTATTACCTGATGACGTATAATGTTATACTATTATGTAATGACGTATAACGTTATTGAGTATTACCTTATAACGTATAACGTTATATCCTATTACGTACTAACGTATAACGTTATATTCTATTACGTACTAACGTGTAACGTTATATAGTATTACCTGATGACGTATAACGTTATATACTATTACGTACTAACGTATAACGTTATATACTATTACGTACTAACGTATAACGTTATACACTATTACGTAAAGACGTATAACGTTATATACTATTATGTAATGACGTATAACGTTATATACTATTACGTACTAACGTATAACGTTATATCCTATTACGTAATAACGTATAACGTTATTTGCTATTACGTACTAACGTATAACGATATATACTGTTACGTACTAAGGTATAATGTTATATACTATTACGTACTAACGTATAACGTTATATACTAGTACGTAATGACGTATAACGTTATATACTAATACGTAACAACGTATAACGTTATATACAAATACGTAAAGACGTATAACGTTATATACTATTACGTAATGACGTATAACGTTATACTGTTATGTAATGACGTATAACGTTATTGAGTATTACCTTATAACGTATAACGTTATATCCTATTACGTACTAACGTATAACGTTATATTCTATTACGTACTGACGTGTAACGTTATATAGTATTACTTGATGACGTATAACGTTATATACTATTACGTACTAACGTGTAACGTTATATTCTATTACGTACTAACGTATAACGTTATATACTAGTACGTAATGACGTATAACGTTATATACTAATACGTAACAACGTATAACGTTATATACTATTACGTAATAACGCATAAAGTTATATACTATTACGTAATGACGTATAACGTTATACTATTATGTAATGACGTATAACGTTATTGAGTATTACCTTATAACGTATATCGTTATATCCTATTACGTACAAACGTGTAACGTAATATAGTATTACCTGATGACGTATAACGTTATATACTATTACGTACTATCGTATAACGTTATATTCTATTACGTACTAACGTGTAACGTTATATAGTATTACCTGATGACGTATAACGTTATATCCTATTACGTAATAACGTATAACGTTATATGCTATAACGTACTAACGTATAACGTTATATACTGATACGTACTAACGTATAACGTTATATACTATTACGTACTAACGTATAACGTTATATACTAGTACGTAATGACGTATAACGTTATATACTAATACGTAACAACGTATAACGTTATATACTATTACGTAATAACGCATAAAGTTATATACTATTACGTAATGACGTATAACGTTATACTATTATGTTATGACGTATAACGTTATTGAGTATTACCTTATAACGTATAACGTTATATCCTGTTACGTACTAACGTATAACGTTATATTCTATTACGTACTAACGTGTAACGTTATATAGTATTACCTGATGACGTATAACGTTATATACTATTACGTACTAACGTATAACGATATATACTGTTACGTACTAAGGTATAACGTTATATAATATTACGTACTAACGTATAACGTTATATACTAGTACGTAATGACGTATAACGTTATACTATTATGTAATGACGTATAACGTTATTGAGTATTACCTTATAACGTATAACGTTATATCCTGTTACGTACTAACGTATAACGTTATATTCTATTACGTACTAACGTGTAACGTTATATAGTATTACCTGATGACGTATAACGTTATATACTATTACGTACTAACGTATAACGATATATACTGTTACGTACTAAGGTATAACGTTATATAATATTACGTACTAACGTATAACGTTATATACTAGTACGTAATGACGTATAACGTTATACTATTATGTAATGACGTATAACGTTATTGAGTATTACCTTATAACGTATAACGTTATATCCTATTACGTACTAACGTATAACGTTATATTCTATTACGTACTAACGTGTAACGTTATATAGTATTACCTGATGACGTATAACGTTATATACTATTACGCACTAACGTATAACGTTATATACTATTACGTACTAACGTATAACGTTATATCCTATTACGTAATCACGTATAACGTTATATGCTATTACGTACTAACGTATAACGATATATACTGTTACGTACTAAGGTATAACGTTATATACTATTACGTACTAAGGTATGACGTTATATACTAGTACGTAATGACGTATAACGTTATATACTAATACGTAACAACGTATAACGTTATATACAAATACGTAATGACGTATAACGTTATATCCTATTACGTACTAACGTATAACGTTATATTCTATTACGTACTAACGTATAACGTTATATACCAGTACGTAATGACGTATAACGTTATATACTAATACGTAACAACGTATAACGTTATATACAAATAGGTAATAAGGTATATCGTTATACACTATTACGTACTAACGTGTAACGTTATATAGTATTACCTGATGACGTATAACGTTATACTATTATGTAATGACGTATAACGTTATTGAGTATTACCTTATAACGTATAACGTTATATCCTATTACGTACTAACGTATAACGTTATATTCTATTACGTACTAACGTGTAACGTTATAAAATTACCTGATGACGTATAACGTTATATACTATTACGTACTAACGTATAACGTTATATACTATTACGTACTAACGTATAACGTTATACACTATTACGTAAAGACGTATAACGTTATATACTATTATGTAATGACGTATAACGTTATATACTATTACGTACTAACGTATAACGTTATATCCTATTACGTAATAACGTATAACGTTATTTGCTATTACGTACTAACGT